>NC_092809.1:31855449-32161729 GCF_040954645.1 Diabrotica undecimpunctata | reverse complement strand
ACTAAATAAATGGCTTAAATGAATTAACAAGTACAAAAAATGTCTATAACCTCTATAAATATGATATTACAATAAATGTTCAAAATGACCCCCATTTTCTTCAATACACATTCAGTATCGTTTTAATAAGGAAAACCAAATCCATTGATTATTATAGATTTTTTTAATATTCAATTTAATCAGTATTTCAATAATTAATTGTGACAGGTAATCAGTTGATGTCATTTGTTTCTGTGAAATAAAACAAATGTCTGTGAGATAATAAAGACTAAATTTTATTTATGGTTTTTAAAAGAATTCGTCCAATCTGAGCGTTAAGTGATCCCTGCGTAAGACACTTTTCAAATTAATGTTCCGAAATCGGAGACATCCATTCGCCTGTGAATTCTTAAAAAGACACGTTTCGGGGTTTCGGCAAGCCGATCCCAAGCTTGATGATTTACATGTAAAATTCACCGAAATATTGGTTGATGAGCAACCAAACATACATTTCTTTGCTTCATTGCTTCATTTGGATTGGTGATTGGTCGGGAACTGTACCTTGCGAGCGCGGGATGAAATGTTATTTTGGGATGGATAAGTACTTAAGAACTTAAGTAGTGAAGTGAAGTGATATTGAGTGCACGAACTAGCTTTTCTTTCTGTGATTTATTTTTATTTTCCAAAGTAATACTGTGATCGCTACGTCTGCCGTAAATAGTTAAAGGTTAAAGGGTTTTTTTTGATATATTAGAAGTTTTTTTTTAATTAAAGTGTAAACAAATTCAGGTAAATTAACCTAAAAATGCAAGCTATGGTAGAAACTGTAAGTATTGATAAATCTAATATCGTAAATTATATTTTTATAGAAGAACAAATTTTTATTAAAAATAAGGGTCGTCCTTTGCCTAAAATGTCCCGGCTTATAAATATTAGTGCGGGGTGGGGTAAGGTAAGTAATAGATCATTTTCACATAATTGGTACAGCAAGTACTCATGACTTACCGGGAGTGAAATAAAAAACAAACTTTTCTGTTGGCCTTGCATTTTATTTTCGACAAATAGGGGCAAACATCAAAATCCGTGGTGTGAATCTGGTTACGATAATTTAAAGGAATTATTTAGGGCTTTACAGAAACATGATATTTCGAAAGGTCATACATACAGCTAGATTAAATTAGATTTATTTGGAAAACAAAATATTTATGTTTCATTAGATAAAGCCCAACGTGAAAATGCTATTAAACATAACGAAATTGTAAATATAATCACGCAGGTTTACGTGGTTTAATTGATATTGTAATTTTTTTAAGTTATCAGGAATTATCATTTATGGGACACGATGAATCGGAGCATTCGTTAAATCAAGGTAATTATAGAGAACTAATAAAAATGTTTAAGAAATACGATTTGGAATTTTCTAATTTACTTTCTGATTCGAAGATATTTATCGGTGTATCTAAAACAATCCAGAATTAGTTAATAGAATCAATTAGTTACATTTTGAGTAACGTTATTTAATCTGAGATTCAGGAAACCACTTGCTTTTCACTAGAAGTAGATGAAACTACCGACATCATGTCATTCACAATTATCAATTGTTGTTCGATACGCGTTACGTGGTAATATTTATGAGAGGTTTTTAGCTTTTACAGACGTAAGTAAAAGCCATAAGGCAGAATATATTTTTGGTGTTTTAAAGAACAGATGAAAATGTTTTGATATCAAAAATAAATTGTAAGAATGTCGACTTTTTTTGCCAGTTTAAGCGGAGTTGCTTCATTTTTCTCAACCTTGCCTAAACGGACTAATGTTTTAGAACGGTTTGTTTCGAAAAAAATGCCAACAGTTTGTCAGACGCGATGGAATTTTAAATCTCGGTTTAAGAAATAATATTACAAAGTAATATTTTTATTTAAAAAATATTATTATTTTTTTTTAAACTATATCCATTCAGCTTTAAAACGATGTACCACGAGCTAAAAATTTCCATTTAATTACTATTTAAGGAGGACTTCGAAAAACATGATTTTCTTCCGTGATCTAGAGGGTCCAAAATTTTCATACCCACAAATGCATTTTTTTGACTATTAATATACTTCTCCTATTCAAAGAACTAGCAAGTAATTTTAAAAGTGTTTTTTTATTCAGAAGACGATCAGATGTTATGAAAAAGCGGCTTCTTGGAAAGGGCATTCCGATTAAAAACATTGTAACTGATGCTGAGTTAATTTAAACATCGAAACGAAACGCAGCCTTTCAGTATAAGTTAAGTATATTATATGAATATTATAAAAATTGAATCACATAAATTCATTTCCTATTCGCATCTCCCACCGCACCAGAAAAAGAAAGTTTCTTTCGCCCGATTTGAGTGTACTAAAAATGCATCAGCTATGTTGAAAAGTATGAACCTGAGAAATACAGATAGTGGGAAACTAATAAGAAAACAAAATTTGAAATCAGCTATGATTTTTATCTACACATATTCAACACCAGATTTATTCTTTCATTAATTCAGAAAATTCAGAACAAAAATCCCACTTGAATCAAGAATACTCTCTACATCTATGCAAAGCGCAAAAGTTTTATGACGACTTAAAGAGGTTCAGTGAATAAGCTAAAATGGACGAAAAAATAGATGTTATTAGCTTTGACAATCAAAAAAACTTGCCAGTACCAGTACTACCAATAGGTGGCATTTTTTATAAAAGACAGTTGTGGGTTTAGAACCTGTGTTTTCACTCAGAAAAATCGGGTAGGTCCTATATGTATATGTACGCTGAAGTCGAAGCATAAAAAGGTGTAAATGTAACAGTATTTTTTTTTAAACACTATGTTTCTGTTGAAACACTATACTTATTCACCGATAACTGTACTGGGCAGAATAAGAACATGGTTGTAGTTCAGATGTTGTCTTATTTGGTCGCAACTAGAAGGTTTAAATAAATCTACCATCGATTTTCTGAAATTTTCTCGATTGAAAAGGAAAGAATGCAAAATCACATACCTTTACTTACCGGAAGGGTGGTATTCAAAAGTGGAGAGAACATCAAAAACGTTTTCTGTTGTTAATGTCATTCAAAGGACGATAGGAGACTTTCGTTCACATTTCCAACCTTTCTTTAAAAAGGCCATTAAAGGTTTTCCAGTCTCAAAATATAAAAGTTTTAAATATAAGGATAAAAATATCACAGTTTCCATATTCCACAATATAGTATAAACGAAACTTTATTTTTCCTTTAAACCTAACGCAGATTTAGTTGCTTTAAAGGAATGGAATGTAGCCGAACTCTACACTGCGAACCTTCCAGTAATTCTAAAAAAACTCAAAAACTTAAGGAACTTAAGGATTTCATCCCTGTAATATATCAACGATTTTATGATTGTTTGGAATCACAAGATCAACAGCAGGAAGAAAGTGAAACCGACTTATTTGACAGTAGTGATGGATAAACAAAATTTAGTGCAAATCTTATATAATAACTTGATGTTTTGTAAATATAGAATGAGAACTAGGTATATCCGTCTTTTATTTATTGCTTTTTTCTAATATAATAATAAACTAAACAACACAACTGGTCAATATAAAAGAGTCAGATCACAAGCTGGAATACTTCGGTCACATAATGAGACACCCTGAAAAATATGATCATTCAGCGAAAGATCCAAGGTAAACGTGGTCATGGTAGAAGAAAAACATCATGGCTAAAAAATATAAGTGAGTAGTATGGAAAAACGACTGCATAATTATTTAGAGCTAGTATTAATAAAGTCACGATAGCCAATATGATATCCAACGATTGATAACGGTCATAGAACTAGAAGAAGAATGTAAATACAGTAAAACCTCAATATAACGAACTAGTTGGGGGACTAGTTGGGGGACGGGGTATCCGTTAAAGCCGAAAGTCCGTTATATAAAAATAGGTTTAAAATAAATCGAAAAAACTTTTTTTTTAAATATGTACGTATTTAGATGTATATAAAAAATTCAAAATACAAACAAAATTCTATTTAATTGAATTCGGACATTCGTCGTGAAGTGACGTTGCTGTTGATATCGACGCGCTTGCTGTCGGTAATCCAGTTTTGAAAAAGAAACCAGGTTTCATTTGCACTTTCGACGTTTGCTGTTTTTTTTATGATCAACTCTCTAAAATTACGAAAATGCGTAGAACACAATTGAAGTTCTTTATCTGATGAATAATCAATAACTATTATTAGATTGTCGAGATGCGATCTAATCCCTGATAACTTCATTTTTAGTAGTCTTGTTTTGTCACCTTCTTCGGTATCATCACTTCTATCCTCATTTTTTAGGTTCATAATTTCATCTGCTATTTGACTTTCAGTCATGGTGTTATACCTTCCTCAGCTATATGTTCTCCGGCATTATTATGTATTGTCCTACAGAAATCAGTAACTTCCAACCCTTCTAAATCTGTGTATGCATCTAGGCCATCAAACAAATCCTTCCAACCATGTTTCATTGTTTGCTCTTTCACCTCCTCCCATGCTGCAGCAAAATTAAAAATTGTTGACTTTAAATTGCAATTGGCAAGGTACGCTGCTCTCTTGTATCTTCTACATTATTTCCCTCGATCAATACAACTATTACATCCTCTAAAAACTTTTTGCGATATATTCGTTTGGTTGCCAAAATTATTCCCTGATCCATTTGTTGAATAAGCAATGTTGTATGTTTTGACAAAAACATACAGCTAAAGTTGGTAGGTTTACGAGATTTGGCAACCATTACAGAAGTCAATTTATGCGATCCATCGGCGTTAGCACAAAGCCGAGATCCTCTTCTTGCGGATTTTTCTTCCAGAATTAGATTTTTCATATTTAGAGGCCTGTGTGCTTTCAGGCAAAGTACGCCATAACAAACCAGTTTCGTCAGTACATATTGTAAATCTGAGATTATAATAGCAGTTAGTTACTTATAATGTTCTATTAATTTTTAACTAAAAGGTTTTATTTCTTCTTTTGGGGCAGTTGAAGCTTTGCCGTAAATTCTTTTATTCATGATTCCGTGCTTTTTGCGAAAGCGCTAGAGCCATCCATCCCTTGCTCTGAATGGTATGTCCATATGATTTGCTAATTTAATTGCATCAGATTTCAATTCGACTACCCGGACTGGGACCCCTCTAGAAAGTTGTTGGCCGTACCATTTTAAGATTGCTTCTTCCAGTGAAGTTTTACGAGCCAATTTCATTCGTTTTCTGAGATTGCTGTTCTCTCCTACATCACACATAAACGCAAATTTATTTATTTTGTTTTTGTTTTTTTTGTATGTCCGAAACAGTTTGCTTTTTTATGCCATATTGATCACATATATGAGACACAGACGTTTCAGACTCCAACTTTTGTATAATATCTAGTTTTTGATTTGTCCATATTTAAAGGGTAGGATTGCGAAAATTTTAACTTACTTACTGGCGTACACGGCTCAGAAGAAATACCGGACATAACCGACTATGAAATAAGAATGGCCCTAAATCAACTAAAAACGAATAAATGTCCGGGAGAGGATAAAATTACAGTCGAAATGTTGAAAATCGGTGGAAGAAAAATAGAACAGGTATTAAATATTTTATTTAATAAAGTAATTGATGAAGGAAAGATTCCTCAAGAATGGTACAACTCCGAAGTCATTTTACTATTCAAGAAAGGAGACAAAGCAAACATCGAGAATTACCGACCAATATCCTTGCTCTCACATCTGTATAAATTACTAACTAAAATCATAACCAACCGCCTAACACATAAGCTCGATTTCTATCAACCTATCGAGCAGGCTGGATTCAGAAAACATTTTAGTACCATAGACCACTTGCACACCGTAAGAACACTGATAGAAAAATGCACCGAGTATAATGTTCCAATTCATATGGCGTTCGTCGATTTCCATAAAGCATTCGATTCCATCGAATTATGGGCAGTGCTTGAATCTCTAGAAAATGCACGTATAGATTCAAGATACACTAACATAATTAAAAACATATATGAAAATGCCACCATGCAGATAAAGCTGGACGAAAGCACAAAAACTAATCCCATAAGACTACAACGGGGAGTAAGACAAGGAGACACCATCTCTCCCAAACTATTTACCCTTGCTCTAGAAGACATTTTTAAGAAACTAGAATGGAACAATAAGGGTATCAACGTCGACGGATCATACTTAAACCACTTGCGATTCGCAGATGACATAGTTTTAATAGCCGATAATATCCAAAAACTAAATGATATGTTACAACAATTAAACGCAGTTTCAGGAGCGGTAGGCTTAAAAATGAACTACAGCAAAACAAAAATACTGAGCCGAGACCAGACAAATATAACAATACAAAATCATACCATAGAAAATGTTGAACATTATGTATATCTAGGTCATGTTGTCAAACTAGGAAAACCAAATCAAGATGCTGAAATTAAAAGAAGAACACAACTGGCATGGGGCGCTTTCGGAAATTAGCATATATCTTGAAAAACACCTCCATTCCTGTAAACTTAAAGAAAAAGGTGTATAACACATGCATACTACCAGTTTGTACTTACGGCTTGGAGACAGTAGCCCTTACCAAAAAATCTGCTAAAAAATTAGAAACAACGCAAAGAGCAATGGAACGAATCATGCTTGGAATATCACTAAGAGACAAGATTAGAAACACCGAGATAAGACGTAGAACGAAGATTAGAGATATTGTGGAAGAAATTGCAAAAATGAAATGGCGCTGGGCAGGTCACGTAGCCCGATATAATGACAACAGGTGGACACGGAGAATTCTAGAATGGAGACCAAGGACGACAACAAGAAGCACGGGAAGACCTCAAAAAAGATGGGTAGATGACATAAGAACAGTGGCAGGCAAACAGTGGATTAGATTGGCGCAAGATAGAGAAAGATGGAAGCAATTGGGAGAGACCTACATTCAGGAGTGGATGGAAAATGGTTGACAAAGAAGAAGAAGAAGACTAAATGTGTTAGTTTAGCAACACCCATATAATCATAAAAACCTGCGAGTTATTATATCAGGAAATCCCCTAATGATATGTGATAATCTCACTTTCTGTCTCTTGGCTACAAATGTGTAAATTTATACCTATCTCATGTGTGTATTTTTTATGTTTCTCTAACAAATTTATTTTTCAGCAAAAAATATATATACATATTACTATTAGAAATGACTCTTATGCTAGATTTTGCTGAAATTATTTGTAAAATACAGTGGTATGGGACGGGTTAAGCATGTATAATATTAACATTACGTTTTTATTTTTTTTTTTTTCTACATTTGACCGGATTTTTTTGTCCGTTATATCCGAAGTCCGTTAAATAGGGGTCCGTTATATCGAGGCTTTACTGTACCATTAAACAAAAACATGAGCATAATAGGAATGTTTCGAGACGCATTTAATTAGTATTTAAATAACAATGTGTAGGTAAAATTAAAATCAGTTTTGTTAAAATCGTTTTTATCGTTTCCTGTAAAATTACCTTTTTTGTTATCATTTTGGGATATAGAATTTTTTTATTGATATATTCTAAAGGAAAATTTCAAGAAAGTGGCGTATATGCCCTAGCATAATAAACGTATAAAAGTGGGAATAAATAATACATACTTAAAAAATAAGAAACGAACAAAGCACAGTAACATTTAGAATAATTATTGATAGTTGCCTTATTTTTTAATTAACTTATATATCAGATAAGTTATTGCCAGTTAAATTTGATGATTGATCATCAGAATTAATATAATACAGAAAAGAACTTACCGATTGACTTTTGGTAGATGGGAACGAACAAATTTACCACTCTCCCGCCACCCAATAACATAAAACAAATTAGAACTTTGAATTGTAACACAAAGTCCTTCTTTGGCCAGAGGAATGGCGACAAGATCTTCAACTTTTTCCAAACGTTGTTCCATGTCGATGTGTTTTCTTTGTTCTAAAGTAGAAAATATTTATAATTAAAAATTAAGCTATTCAAAAGAAAGAATTATAAATACCTTAAATTTCAAATTAACCGCAATGTTGTCAAACTTGACGCTGGTCTTCTGCTTCTTTTCTTGATCATCTTCGACTGGTGTAGCTGTCATGTTAAGTTTTGTAAATGCATATTTTTTGTCCGTCATTTTAAATAAGTACTGTTTTAGTATTTACTTTTCAGAATTTGTTGATTCAGAACTTAAACAATTAATCTTCTGTATATTGTAGGTTTAAACTTACTCACATTAGTAGAATACTTTGAAACAATGATAATATATTCTGTATTGTCTAATAAATTATTGGACAAGTTCAAGTACAAAATTATTATTTAACTAAATGCAAGTATATTAAAAACCGTAAAAATCTCGAATATATTCAGTCCGAAACGCTAGATACCTATATAACATCTATGGAATTTCTATCGATTGTTGTATGAAGTGATTTTTAGTATAGGAGATTACTGTGTTTTTTTTTTATCAATGCAATATCCATTTTTGATCATTAGGAAAACAAGCATAAAAGAAATCTGATCGTTGAGGGCGTCAGTTGTTTGGTAAATTCTGCATTAGAATTAATTTACAATAAATTATCTGACAGCTATTATCAAGAATTTCATTTGCCTTTCCTTTTCTTTGTTTTTTTTTTTAGTTTATGCTAAGCAGGGATTTATTTTTGTACATTTTGTGTTATTTTTTATTGGATTACATCAGAACACTTTGACATCCTTCGGTTCTCTATTCTATCTGCATTTGGGTTTTTATAATATTCTATCCTTCGACTCTTCACTTTTTTTTAGACCCTCCTCTTTTCTTTAATATGTACTGTGGTCTTCATTATACAATTTATTAGTACATATATATGAACTTTGTTCACTTTGTGCCCATGGGAATACTATTTTAACTGGTTGGCTATTATGTATTTTAGAACCATATAAGGATGATCTAAAGAAAAACCAGCTAATCTTGGAAGAATACATTTTTTACAAGGGCGTTTAAAAGTTCGAAACGTTGTATTATCTACTGTTTCACGAAGGTAATGCTTATGATTAACTTTTTACTATTTACTCTTTACGTACTAAACATAAACCATACCTAACGTTATATTGTTTTCACCTATTTTACGACATTAAACTATGAAAACCTTGAATTATCCATATCTGTCTGACCGTCCGTAAATAAAACTCCCCGGTATTAAAACAGATAGAATGACAAATGAGTTGTCCAATGAAAGTTTATAATCCAAAGATCGCCTTAATAGTAAAAGCGACATATTATTCGAAGCGCCTTAGCAAGACGAGAATAAATGTATACCGGTTTCATGCCTGTCTGTACGTCCATCTGTCTGTCCGTGAATACAACTCCTTCGTTATTGTAATAGATAGAATAGTAAATGAGGTGACCAATGAAAGCTTGTTACATAAAGATAGTATCAAAGGTAAGAAATTTGATCTAGGACTTCCGGTTTCAGAGTTGCAACCGGAAGTACTGTCTTTAAGTCGCCGAAGTAGAACAAGCGATATATTATTTGACGCCCCTTAAAAAGACAAGAAAAAATATATACTTCCGTATTTAAAAAGTCGAGCTAGCATATTTAGTTCTGGTTTTGATGTCATTTTCGGTTAAAAATGTATGACCGAAGTCTGGCAAAAATTAATCAAAATTAGAAAATCGTATATCAATCAGGAAGCCCTAAAGAAGACAACAGAAGGTATCTTCTGTTGCCGAGAAGACCTTCAAAATCTATTGTGCAAAATAAAACAAACCTGTGATCAGTATGGATTAAAACTCAACGTTAAGAAAACTAAATATATGATAGTGTTACGAACATGCATTCAGCGTGTCCCGTGTAGCAGTTGCATCTCGAAAACGACTCGAAGTTTCCAGGGATACCGAGTGCGACAGAGAACAACCTGTCAGGTAGGCGAATTAGAGGTGGGAAACTTTGGTATATATATTATGTAACGATGTTAGGAGTTGGTTTTAGTTGATAAGAGAGTATCGAACTGTAAACTGATAAATAAATATATTTATATAAATTCGAATCGCTCGTTTTATTTAATCTCGCTACAATTGGTGTCACGGTGTGAGAATAAAAAAAAATTTAGCAGTAATTTTTGAAAAAGACTTTTGAACTTTTGAAAAGTATTGTTCGTCGGGAACATCCGCGTAGTTCGGTAGTGATCTTTGTACGAAAGAACATTTAAAAAGTACGTGTGTGCTTGACCAAATATGCTGCTAATAGAACTTTCAGTAAAACAGTTGCGTGAGCAACTAGAAGAACTGCAGCGATGAAGACTGCAGCGGGTCTAAGAAGATACACCATAGAGAAGACCCAGAGACATTCCAGTTTCAATTAGCAGAAGAAGCCGTTTTAACTAAAATAATTTATGGAAAATTCGAGAACGTTTCCAAAAGATTCGATGAAACGTCTCAAATGATTGAAGAAACTTAAAAAAAATGATAATAAATTTGAAAACGTCTCGCAAATGATTGAAGAATCATCTAGGAAACATGATGATAAATTCGAGAACGTTTATAAAAGATTCGATGAAACGTCTCAAATGATTAAAGAAACAGCTAGACAAAACGACGAGAAATTCGAAAATATGTCTAGAAGAATCGACGAAGTATGTATTCAGATCATGATAACCAATACAAAAGTGTTACCACTAGTTAATACAGTAGCCTTAGATCCGGTAGTGAAAGAAGAATCGCCGAGAGACGAAACGACACATCATATGAGATTTAAATTGCCAAGATTTGATGGAAAGTCCTCTTGGTCCATATACCTTAGACAATTTGAAGCTATTGCGACAGCCAATCATTGGGCAGAACAAGAAAAGGCTGTTTCCTTGACTGCTGCTTTACGAGGTGATGCTGCGGATATCCTAAGATCAATTCCTAAACGCCAAGAAAAATGTTGAACCAGACCTTGTTCACTCGACTAGACAAACGTTACGGAGATGCCCATCTACAACAAATCCACAAGGCGCAATTAAGAAGTAGAATTCAACGAGCAAGTGAAAATTTGCAAGAGTTTGATTTCGATGCTCTCTCCTGTTGCCGACAAGAATGTAGCATAGAATAATTTTTGAATAATTTTAAACTGTTTGTCCTTGTTTTAGTGTAGTGTTATGTACAATTTATGTTTAATTTCATGTTTATTACATTCTGCGCTTGCTGGATAGCCCACATTTGACGAAATACCCCTGATGATGCTGTAGAAAGCGAAAGTACTTGGGCAAGATTTGATTATTAAAATTGTGCTCGATATTTGCCTTTAATTTTTCAAAGGAAAATTTGTGTTGGACACCGATGCAAGCAACAGTGCAATAGGAGCTGTTCTCTCCCAAATCCAAGATGGGTAGGAGAAAGATATCGCTTACTTTAGCAGTCTTATCGAAACCAGAAAGAAACTATTGCGTTACCAGGAGAGAATTGCTAGGCGTAGCTAAGGCTTGCAAGCATTTTCATAAATACTTGTATGGCAGAAAGTTTCTTCTTCGCACGGATCACGCTGCTCTAAAATGGCTCCTATAATTCCGTAATCCAGAGGGCCAGATGGCAAGATGGTTAGAACGATTGTAAGAATATGATTTCGAGATCGAACACAGGGCTGGAAAAGTTCATTTAAATGCTGATGCGCTTTCGAGACGGACGTGCAGTGAAAATTGTAATCATTGTCTTAAATTACAAGAAAAACTTTGCCCCGTGAGACGAACCACCGTCATTAATGATCAATGAAAGCCACAACAGCTACAAGACGCTCAAGCAGATGATCCATGTATAAAAAGTGTATTGGATTGGATGCGTCGAACTGAAAGGCCTTCTTGGCAAGACATTAGTGCATGTAGTCCTGAAGTCAAGTGTTACTGGAGGCAATGGAATTGCCTAGTGCTAAAAGATGATCTTCTTTACAGAACCTTTAAGAACGATGATTTGACGCGTAGCGGTTGCAACTCGAAAGCGACTCGAAGTTTCCAGGGATATCGAGTGCGAGAGAGAACAACCCGTCACGTAGGCGAATTAGAGGTGGGAATGTTCTAGAACATAGTAACTTTGGTATATATATGTAACGATGTTAGGAGTTAGTTTTAGTTGATAAGAGTAACTGTAAACTTATAAATAAATATATTTATATAAATTCGAACCGCTCGTTTTATTTAATCTCGCGACAATAGTTAGCAAATAAAACTATATACAGGATGACGGTATAAAAGTCGAAGATGCCGCACTGGACAGAGTAGAGAAACTCGTGTATCTCGGCAGTAATATCAATGTCAGTTGGGATCCAACCGTAGAAATTAAAAGTTGCGTAGAACAAGCCCGAGCCGCTTTTGTAAAAATAAAGAACGTACTTTGCAGCCACGATCTTACTAATGACAAATTGATATATTTTTCCAGTGCTATTCTATGTAGTGTAGGCTTAGAAGCCTTTGAGATGTGGTTATACAGAGATCACCAATCTAGCCCCATGGTGTGACTTCAAAAAGTTATCTCAAATGACTACCCTAGCTATATGCGAAAGGAGTTATTAAAAAATAATGGCGACAGGATAGGGTCTGCTTTATTTCTAAGCGTAGCACTCGTTAAGACCAATTATATGAAAAAAATATATGAAAAAAAAAACAAAACAAATATACAATAAATGGATATTTATCAAGTATAGCGCTTCAAGAAAAACATTTATCCTGTTAACTACAGATACCTTGTACAGTAGACTCCCTCTATAACGAGAACTGAAATGGCAGACTAATTACCTCGTTATAAGCCGATCTCGTTAAATCAGTCAACAATAATACTGTGCATACTTATAAATATGTAGTTTTCTAAAGCATCAACTTCCTATAGTGAAGCCATTCGGAGCAATATAAGATGCTAAATATTGTTTGAATGGCGTTTTTGAAAAAAAAAAGTTGATTACTTTTATTGTCAATGAAATACATTAAAACAAAAAAATACCTATCTTGGAAATTAGTCGACAAAGGTTGTAACTGATATAGTTAATTGTCCTCTATTGTGTGCTAACTTTACTTCACGTGTCCAATGTAAACAATTAAATCTTGTTCATCAAGGAAAGAGCGATCTGAATGACCGTGTCAGTTGCGTGCACGAGATCTTGTTCAGTGCAAGGTTTCTCCAACAGAGAACAACTATGTAGATGTGTTGAAACTTCTACCGCTGCACATTCACACAGAGTATTCAGCAAGCAACAGTTCTCACAAATCCATGTTGGTTTTACATTTCGGCTCGCAGACGATTGAGATTCCTTTACACAGGGTAAGGATGTGACTGCCAGACAAAATTTGCTCTTGAAGATTCAGATAGTGAAGAACAGCTTCTTTCCATTTAGCAAGACGGATTCTTTCCTGTGTATATTGCAGGTGTGTGGATATACATAGCTAGACAGCCTTTCCTCGATTTGAGTATTAGTGCGATAGACTATTAATCGTGGAGTGGATGTGGCAAATCTAGAGTTTGTTTCTTTCGTTCCACATTTATATCTACTTCTCTTCGGATATTAGGTGGAGTGATACCTACGATAGGGTAGAGTTTATGTACGGGTGTGGGTCTCAAACATGTGAATATTCATGCTGACTCATTGATAGCTCTGTCTACGTGTCTAGCGTGTGCTGATGCTTTCCATACTGGCGAGGCATATTCGGCAGCAGAAATACATAGTGCAAGCTTCGACGGTCTAAGAGTGGAAGGGTGTGCGTCTCATTTTTGGTTTACGAGCTTGCGGAGAATATTGTTATATGTAACCTTCTTTGAATGGCAAAGTGGTATCCAAAGTAACTCACAGGTATTTAGGACAGTATACAGTGTTCAAGGGGTTCATCACAACATTGAATGTTCAGTTTTCTAGAAGGGTCTCTGTTACGAAGGTGGAGGGAGCGTAAGATACTTTGATTCGCAGTATCTATGTTTTCATTGTGTTTATAACTTTATAGTTTAAGTTTTTCTCTGTGGTAGATAGTTGTTTTTGCCTTTGATAGAACTTTTAACAAAGCTCGAAAGAGACGAATTTGGTATTCACAATTCAATATCCGACCATACAGAACAGCACTACCATCCTTCATAGAAGTTTAGTATTGACTTATTTGCGACAGGAAATTAACATGCAAAATCGACGGTCGCTTCAAGCGTTGTTTCTAAGAGAACGGTTTATGCTACACAAAAAATGCTTATAAACATTTTTATTTAAAATTATCTCAGCTACATTTCTTATTTAAAACATTTTTTTCTACGGTGTAGAGATACTTGGTAAATCGATTTTTTTGCGTTTTTACCCCCTGCAAGGGGGGTTTTAGAGGGAAGCCCAGGAGTAAAAGTAGTAACCTTTTTTGCATCTTTTTTGGGGTCCTAAAATTAATATTTTCTGCAAAATTCAGATTGCATTCATCTGCATTTAGGGGTCAACTCTCTGATGACTGGACTATTCATGTTAGGTCAAATGACCCATTAAAAATCTCCCATGGGCTTGTAGATTGTAGACTATAGGTCGAAACGTGAGTTTTAATTCTCATTAAAATACTTTATTTTGATGTTTTTTAAATTTAAAATTTTTATTTTTGTGTTTTTTTTTATGTTTGATAAATTTAATTTTTACGAAAACTTTAGTACAAATAGAAATCGATCTTGTGCAAGCTTTTTTACCACCTCAACGAAAATATCATTTGGGCCAGCTTTTCTACATCTGGATAATTTCTATACTTGTTCTACTTCGTCTTTTCTGATTTTAGTTTTGTGATTAAATTGTAATTTTGATTTAATTTATGTAATTTATTATTTGATAATTCAAAAGGGTTTAAAATTATAAATTGATGAACTAAATGAACTAGTTACGAAGAAAAATATTGTTCATACATCTTTACAAAACATTGTTTGAATCAATTGATCCAGAAGCTTATCATAAGGATCAGAATCTTATTTTGTATCATATATAATAGAATTTCTTAATCGTATGTACATAATATATGCTGTGCCGTTTTATTAATATCGATTATTAATCATCCGTACTATAATAAATACTTTTTTTATTTTACCTTTTATCATTTAAAGTACCTGCCAATCTTGATATTGATCTTTAACGGAAATTAAAAATTTGTTTCTAATGGCTACATTTTTTACTCTATCAGCACCTATATTTACAATTGGTATTTTGTAAATTAAGCCCTAAAATTAAATGAAGGCCCTCATCAGTCTTCTTGCCCGAATCTCACGCACGCTATCTTGCTGAAGTATCTTACTTACGGAGCCATGTCGTTCCTTAGATTGAATTGCAGCTAATTTCTGTAAAACCCCGGTATTTCAGGTGATTTTTGGTTCGAATAACTTATCATGTAGGGCAAGTAGAAAATTATTTGTTTTGGGGAAACATATTTCCTGATGTCAGCCAATAGTTTGGCGATATATCGTTGACTTCATTTTGATGACGCCCATGCAGAAGTTTGCCCATTTAGAAGCGCATTTTTTTTTCTTTAGAAAGTTTACATCGTTTGTTCCCTCAGTTTAAGCGGTGCTGTGACATCTACTGCGCAAATTGCACGATGGAAAGTGGATATTTCAGCCTGCTGCTGCAAATAAATTCTTAAATTAGTAGTAGCAGCAGTAGTAGCAGTAATGTTCTTTCTACTGGACTACGAGGATGACGCTTCTGTGTTTTTGTGAGAAGTGTTCTTACTTTTGTTGAAGATTTTCTATTTCCATTTTAGTTCACTTAACAAGTACTGAATGACTAAGATAAACGCGGAACATGCGTAAGTACTTAGTAGCTTAAATACAGCTTTAATATTAAAATGTATGCCTTTTCTTAATATATGCCTGATTAGACATCACTGAGTCGATATAAGCTATTCTTTGTAGTCCACGGGCCCCTTACGGCATCGCTCTTGTTGAGGCTTTATGATATTGTTTCGTGCACAGTGTTGATAGATACGCTGGGCTAGAGTGACCTGTGCATACACAGTTTGAAGGCAATTAATTGGGTGGTATTTTGGCTTCGATCTTGGTGCTGTTTTGATCCTTAGTTTGTACTCGAGCAGGAAAGATGGTATTTCTTGCGGATTATAAATAACACGATTAATTAATATTGATCAGTACTTATGAATACTCCAAACTTCTTTAGCCAGAAGTTTCGAACCCTGTCTGGTCCAGGAGATTTCCAGTCCAGATTTAGAGCTCTTTGAAAATATTCGAGATTTCTTCAGTAGTGAAGGGTTCGTAGTAAATATTACTGTAATATTGACTGTTCTACTTCATATCTTTGATCCATCCAGCATTGGTGGTAAGAATAGCTGACGTTTAAAGTGGATTTTCCCAAAAATTATAAATTTATTCTAGGTTGGAGGACGATTTTCATACATTTTTGGTTCTTAATAACTTTGCATATCCTTAGAGTAGATCATAAGGGCCTTCACATTTCACCCTTTTTCAACTTTTTCACTGTTTTGAGTGAAATGTCTTTAATCTTTTCTATCAACCTCTTGTAGCTAACTGTTGTTTCTTCCGACCCTGAATGGTTATTAAGTTTCCGAGAGCAGATGCGTCACTATATTTCCGTCTACTACATACTCTTGACTAAGGGAGAAGACCCTAATAGAAAATCCTGGTCCTTCTGGTAGGGGGTTGGGGCGTAGAGCCTGCTCCTCTTTACCTGTAAAAAAAACTTAGTGCAAACAATTCTAAAATCCAGCCTCGAAACACGGACTGAAAAAAGAAAAAAACTAAGCAAACGAACAAGGACTTTAAATATAAATACATGACAGACGAAGTCATAGCAGAAGTAAAAATAATAAAATCAGATATCACAGTTCTTACTGAAACAAAGAAAAAAGTAGTGAAACAGAGAAACATTTTTAACATAATTACAAAACTAATCAACCGAGGGACAATATTTACTAAATCTAGCCAAACATTGGCATATGCAAATGACTTGGATCTTGCCGCATAACCTACGACCTATAAATCCAGAAAGATCTTCACTGCACTTTCCAACGCATCAGAGGATACTGGTCTGGTGGTCAACGAAAATAAAACTAACCTCATGCCATTAGGGCCAGATCACAGAATTATATTACGCAGAATATAATTTGGGAATTGGTTAACAATTCTCTTATCTCAAATGCATAATAATCACCACATACATAAATTAGGAAGAAATTATCTTAAAACCTAAAATTCCAAGCCCAATCACTGAGACCATACAAAATAATAAATACTAAGAAATAGCCGAAGCCAAAGATATAATCACCACAATAAAGATTAGACGTCTGAGATAGCTAAAGCGGGTGAAAGTTATCTTGCATGACGTAGTATGTTATCTAAGCCAGAGGAAACTACATGAAGGGATAGACCAGAGTTAAGATGGAGGGATGGTGTAGATGAGGATGCTTTGACGATAAATGTCGCCAACTGGCATCAAGCTGTAAATAATAGGGACAAATAGAAGAAGAATCTTAGGAAGGTGGAGACTTAATTTGGGCCGTCGGTGTCGCGTCGTACCAATAATGATAATGATTATTATTATCTCAAGCTTTGCGATTAGCAATTTTACATTCCAGCTTCCTATTATCATTTTTCTTTTCCGTAGCCTTTTTCATCTCAAGACTTTCCTATCTACATCTCTGAGGAAGGTTTGTGTTTTAGGAGAAAAGTTTTATCCTATTATCAAATGTAAAATATATACCAGCAACTCGCCTTTCACACTCTCTCGTCTGATATATTAAGCATACTAAATAATTACGCCGTTTACACCGTGGTTACGCGACACATTGTGTCTTCGGGTACGTGAGAGTGAGAGTACCAGTGGCGCACCCAGAATTAGTCTTAGGGGGGGTTTTGAAATTTTTTTATGCTACCTCCATGTTGAGTCCCTACAATTTGGGTTTTAGTTCAATTTAAAGTACTAAAGATAGCAGTTCCAAAGATTCGGGTATCTATTATCCTGCCTACCAACTAAAACCACCCTCTCTTACTTATGAGCAGTTGACTGTCGCACGTACCGTACTCCGAAACTGGGATGGCCACTGTAAGGCTGACGACATTTTTGGAACACTCCCTTCTCTTATCTAGACCTTATCTATTGTTCTGATGCTATTTTCTTGTGGCATTTTAAAGTAATTACTATTTTAATGGGAATAAGCCAAAATTGAAGGTTAAAATAAGGTTATTGACGTTTGACATTAATCGAACTTGTAAATACAATACATTTTGAAGACGGCTATCGCCGTATTCCCGTTCTCCTTCGGGAATCCTCCCGGTGCAAGGCATGCTCCTCCTCCAGACCTGTCGATTCCATCGCTCTTCTAATTCCTTCATTTCAAGAGCGTCGAGGTCTACCTCTTTTTTTTCTTCCAGGGGGCTTCAATCCTATTCTGTCAATGACCGTTTCTGTAGCATTCATGTTATTTCTTATAGATTCGTTAGTCTTCCTTTCCTGCCTTGATATTCTAGCACTTCTTCTCAAATAATCCATTTCAACTGTCAACAATCTTCTCTTCAGGTCTGCATTAATTGTCCATACTTCAGAGCCATAGAACAAAGAACTGATTCAACCATGGTTTACCCTATTCTTTTTTTGTTCCTTTCGGAAATGTGGTGATCCCACCATAAGGAGTTCAGACATCCTACAATTTTACGTCCCTGATTACTTCGTGTTTAATTTCGGTTTCTCCCAAGCCGTTCTTAGCAATGAGTGGATCTAAATATTTAAATTTTTTCACTTGTTTGATTTCCACGTCCTCGTCTATCAACACTTCAAACCTTGCATCTGAACTGATAACTGATAATAACTGATTCTGTTTTCTTCATGCTGACTTGTAACCCCCATTTTAAATATTCTCTCTATAGACACTTTATCATAAATTCTAGATCATAAGAATCTTGAGCTAGGATGACTTGGTCATCCGCAAAGTTTAGGAAGAACAGTACGTCATTTCCTATGGAGATTCCCATTCCCTGGCAGTGGTTTTTCCAATTTTGGAGGGCTGCCTCAATATATAAATTAAACAGTAAGGGTGACATACTGCATCCTTGTTTTAGTCCTTTAGTTTCTTTTATTGGCTCTGATAGTCTATATCCGATTTTTAGGTAAGTAGTGTTATCCCTGTATACGTATACTTCTGTGATTATTCCGAAAAGGTATGGACTAATGTCGAGTTGTTGTTAAGCTTGCCACAATTTAAGTCTTGGAACTGTATTATACGCCTTTTCTAGGTCGATGAAGGCTAGATGTACTTCTGTACCAACCGCTATTCTTTTTTATATTAATTGTTGGAGTATAAACAAGTTATCAGTGCAAGATCAAAGATCAAAAATTCAAACGTCAATAAACTTATTTTAACCTTCAATTGCGACTTATTCCCATTAAAATAGTAATTAGATCTTATCTCTGTCATTAGCCCAGTTGGTATTTCTCTTCTTCTTCTTTCTTTTTAATGACTGCTTGGATGTAATTGTGAACACTATTCCATCCCTCCGTATTTCCCGTCATCTTTACGATCATCTCTTACAGTCCCAGGGTTCATACCTATTTCTTTATACATTCTGTTTCTCTCTTCTGTATATCTATTACACTCCAACATTGTGTGAGTAACAGTGTCGGAATATTCGCAGTATAGGCATTTATCTGCATCTGTCTTTCTGAACCTATGAAGATAGCCCTAAAACAGACAATCTACCCAGTCCCTTAGGCTCGGGATCAGCATCTTTGTCCACTGAGCAACATCTTCCTTGTTGTTCCACTCTTCTTGCCATTTTTCCATTGATCTTTCCCTTTCTTTTTTTATAGCTGTTGTCAAATGCTTTCTTCTCCCATAGAGATGTCTCTTTTCTTTTCTACTGCTCTAACACATGCAGAGGAACACAACCCGTGATAGTCCACAAGGCCGCCGCAGATACAGTCCTGTAGGCGCATGCTACTCGCAACAGACTCGTTCTGTCTAATTTTTTATAAGCCTAATATTAGGTATCTATATCTAAATATAATGAAAAATATTATTAATTATTGCGTATTTATACAATAATTATTGTGTTCTACATATTTAAAGTGGTAATTTAATTATTCAATCAGCGTTTTGGATTTTTTGTATTGTGTGTGAAAGACAAGTTACATTTTTCTACTATTCTTTATATATTGTTTACTTTATATGCCCTGGGGGTGGGGGGAGGGTTTAACCCCCAAAACCCCCCCCTGGGTGCGCCACAGGAGAGTACAATTTAAAATTTTGTATTATTAATAAATATTTTAAATTTATAGAAGCATAATTTTTCTCTATTAGTCTAGAAGAGTCAAACCAGCTTTTATGCTAATTAATTTATTAAATTATAAACTTTTTCGATTTTCGTATTTTGTTAATAAACTTCTTGTTCTTCGTAGAAAAGCTCCCATTCTATAATATTCTCGATTTAATTTATATCAACATTCGCCACATTAGTAGTGACCTTCAATGATTCATTTTTTTTATTAAAATAGACTATTTATCAGGTCAGCGATTAAATTTTATAATATAAACAATAATTATGTTGATCATCCTGGTTGAACAAATCGGTAAACTCTAGGAGAAGTACAGTGCACAGTGTTTGTTTTAAATATATATATAATATTTATTCATATTCGTTAATTCCTTGTGAACGCAATAGCGCAATAGCATTTATGAACCTGGCAAGGTATTAAAATAGCTATGCGACCCTGAATACGTATCTGTTGACATCACACATTCCTATGTCGCCTATTATTTACACACACTTGAACCGTAATATTTTAATAACGTAATCGTTGAGTATACTAAGCATCGGGATGACGTAGTTTTTTAAAATTTAGCTATAAGTGATAAATAATAAGGGGCCCCATATTTTTATTCATCTGGGATTTTTTTCAAGATGTTGTACTTGAAAAATGCAAATTTAATCATAACACCTACCAAGGTATCCTATCCTACAATAATAAGTTATCACTTATATTAATTAAGCCGAGTGTTTTATATTTAATTATCATTTACCAAAATACAAAATATGGGTAGCAAATTTGAAAGACAAGTAGGAAAACTAAAAAAACTAACATAATTTAATTTTATTAAATACCAAAGTTATGAGCCCAAATTATATCAAATAAGTCCAATTATAAGTAATTTGTGCAAACCTGTGATGCCCAAATAAACAATGTACAAACTAGTCACCTATTGTGTTACAAGATCTGAATTATGTTACTATTGCTGCTAAAAATTATCTGACAATTACAGAATAAGCAACAGCAGTTCTTCTATTTATGACGAACAATATCATCTACACGACCTTTGGTACCATTAAAGTAAAACTACGTATTAACGGAATATACAAATAGAAATAAATAAATGCGTAAATCCGGCCTATTAAAAAAATTGAAATTCTTTTGTAAATACGTTTATCCTAGCGAGAAATTTATTAGACCATTTTTTTTATGTAGATATGAATGGTGGGGTGACATGTTCTAGCTTTTGTTTCAGTCAATTCAATTTAATCAAGCGACGCAATCAATTCGGGAGCGATCGTCAATCCTTAATGTTTCAGGTAAGCATTGAGAAATTCGTTGGTTACAATATCGGCTTACAGAAAATATTTTTTCACCTACATGCAGTAGTTTGTTCATTAGAAATGGATTCACATTTGATTTTTTTCTAGAATCATGGTCAGAACTAAAAAGCCTATATTCACAAGAGCTACTGGATTGGACCCTAAATGACATGAAAACTGGTATGTCTGCCTATAAAGCATCCAAGATGTATGGTATACCAAAAGATATGATCATGCAAAAGTACGTGCACGAAAATATTGGAATACAACCAGTTTTAACTAGTGATGAGGAAAAACTAATCGTAAAATAGATAGTTTTTGGCTGTCGCGGGTTTTCCAATCCCTTTAAGAATGGAATTTCGGAAAATAGATAGTACTAACATTTCCTAACCTGGCATCTGGAAGTAAGACCTCGTGTATCGCAAAATCTGACAGCTAGCCATTCCTTCTTTACAAAGGAGAGGATAAGAAATTGGTTCAAGAAAGTATATGATTATTTCAGTCAAAATGGCATCACAAATATGTTTAAAGATCCAAGCCGAATATTCAACTGCAACAAGACAGCCATGGCTCTAAAGGACAAACAAGTGTTAGTTAAAAGAGGGTCTAAACTGTATATAACAGAATTGCTAAAGATGAAAAATAATGTCTGACCGTATTAGCAACAATATCCGCTAGTGGAAATATCCACCACCAATGGTTTTGTTTCCCTATACAAGGCTACCAAAACATTTAGTTCCAACTATGCCAATAGATTGGGGTATCGGATACAATGAAACTGTATGGATGAATACAGAAATGTTTTATTAGTACCTATGTCGAAATATAAGCCAAATGCATGGTACTGACAACAGAAAACTAATTGAGGAGCTAAAAGCCGATATTGTGATGGGGAAACCTATCGATGCAACAGTTACGAGATATAGCTTTAATATAAGTTCTCAATTAAGATACCAGGCAGGGAAGACTGGAATAAAGGTGTACCCATACAAGCTGCTGCTACCTGGTACACGGATGGCTCAAAAACATCGGAGGGTGTGGGAGCCGGCATAGTAGGGGCAAATCAAGGGATACATTACCCGGTAAGTCTATTCTTACGATAAATTCTGACCCAAAACCGTAAACATATTTATTACTAATATTCTCATTCATTCACGTATTTTCTAGGTAATACCTGCCTGACACACGATGGGTCCCCCTCCGCTATAAAAACAACAATCGAACTTTCTGGAGACGAGCCGATATAAAAATACCAGTTTTGAGACTATTCGCCGCTCTGTCTAGTCGAGCAGGCCATCGACTTTTCTAGTCTAACGGTATTGGGTATATAACAGGACCTTTTTGGAGAAAACGGGCAGTTAGTTTCTGAAGATTCGCGCCGCGTTTTAAATTGTAACGCACGAATTATAATAAATTGTGTAATTAAGATAAATTAGTAATAAAAACTTTAATAAATTTGTGAGTGTTATAAATAAAACCTTTAATAAATAAATAATAAATAAATTAGAATTAATAAAAACATTACACTATCTAAGGATGTGACAGTTTTCCTGGCGGAAATAGCTGCAATCCATCACTGCGTGGAAGAAATAGAAAGGCAAGAAAGGACGTTCTGTTCACTTGCCATCTTCACAGATAGTCAGGTAGCGCTTAAGGCACACAATTCTGTAGAGGTCAATTCTAAGCTAGTATGGGATTGTGTGTGTGCCCTAAATAAACTAGGAGACCGTAGCAATGTTACGGTAGCCTGGGTACCGGGGCACGAGGGTCATAAGGGCGATGAAAAAGCAGATAAAATGACCAAACAAGGCTCACCATTGCCATTCATTGGACCGGAACCCTTCTGCGGAGTTGCAAAATCAGTAACAAGAATGGCTACAAGGAAGTAGGTAGCTCACAAATCTCTGGAATGGTGGAGGAATTCACCAGGACAAAGACAGGCGAAACAGTTCATTATAGAATATTTGCCAAAATTTACGGCAGACCTAATAAGCAAAGATAGGAAAACAGTCAAGGCTATAGTAGGTCTTCTAACAGGGCACTGTAAGCTGAATAGGCACTTGAAGCTGATGCTGATTCTCACAAGTCTTCCATTTCATCACATTCTTTATGTCATAGCACAGTCAATCACGCTTGCCCTCTTAACATATTCTCTTTCCCCCTCTCGTATACTCTCATTCTGTGTTTTGTGTAATACTTAGAGGTAGCTGGTTAAATGAAATTAGAATAATTATCGAAGAAAATATGCAATATTTTGACTGTAAATATTCTTCTAATGGCGCTACAACCCTTTGTGAGTCTTGGCCTGCTTAACAATGTTCTTCCATTCTGCCCTGTCGGATACTTTCCTTCGCCACTACCTGATGTTCATGGTTTTAAGATCCCTCTCTACGTCGTCTATCCATCTTTTACGGGGCCTTCCTCTTGTTCTGTTTCCTTGGGGCTTCCATCTCTGGACTACTTTTACAGCTCAATTATGTGGCATTCTTTCAAGGTGACCTTTTGACAATTGACAGTGACATTTTGACTGTAAATACATTAGCAAAAAATAGCAACTATCAATTGTGAATAAATTACGAGAATTAACTAGCTTTGTTATCTGTACAAAGAATCGACTTACCTTTTGAAATATTGATGTATTCGTAGCCAGTGGATTAGTGTGGGTACCACGTCGTGATGTCCGGCTGAGGATCAGAAGAGCACTTAACCGATAACCTGGATGTTTTCAGTACGCTGTCTCGTTATGAAATGTGTGTCTTGAGATGGTCAGAAACCCTCTCGCCACGCTTCGAGGTGGTCCGTAGGGCGAAGGTATACCAATAAATTACTCTATTTTTTGGGACATTTTTTGGGCACTTCTTGTGCACTTATGACATACTTCTTGTAAAATAACGTATACTCAAGACTAGTGTCGCGAGGAGCACGATCAACTGGATAACAGATAATACTTGGTATTTCACCGTTTTCTTTGGCTTCAAAATCACTCCTGGATTTAAACGATAACCTCCAGTTTAGGCCTCCAATACTTACATATGTCAAGTTCCACAGCGTGGGCCCTAGAATCGACTCCTGCTGCACTCGAACCTTCATATTGAATACCACTCCTTATTTAATCAAGATCTTTCTCTCGTTCAGGTAATCCATAACTAAACTCATCAGGTAAACCGGATAAACTCTCTCTTGAAATTGTTCTGAAGCTATTTTCTTGTGGCATTTTTATTTCTCTCTTGAAAAGCTCTTGGTACTTCTCCCCATCGCAACATTTTGATTATAGGCAATTTCTGGCCCGCTTCTACCCCATCTTAAGTCCGAGATACTACCATAACCGAAATGAAACCATATTGCCTAGATGACAGTCCTTCTGATTCTTCAGTTACCATTTCTATATTTTCCCTTAACATCTTCTCATATAATTAATCTATACACGAGAGACGAGATGTTAATATCTACGCCACTATCCCGTACTGCAAAATACGAAACATTGCACTTGATTAGTCTTATTTTTATTGGAAAAAATATGCTACTGTGTGTGAGTAGATTTCCCTTTTTTTAAATGTTGCTCTGGTTGTTTCCAGTTCCATGACCGTTATCTATCGTTGGATATCATGTTGGCTACCATATTTGCTATCGTGACTTTATTGACAGCAGCACTAAATAACGATGTAGTCGATTTTCGGTACCATTGCCTTAGATTTTTCAGCCATGATGTTCTTCTTCTATTTAACGAACATGTGCTAGAGACCATACACAAAGATCGAGAATTGATCAACATTATCAAAATAAAAAAGGTCCAATACTCCGGCCATATAATGAGAGGACCCAAATATCGCTTATTCCGGTCGATCATTTAGGGCAAAATACTTGTAAATAAATAACCATACACTTTGTCTTTTTTGGGGAAATTAACATGATAAATTTTTTCGTCTGCGTAGTAGATTCTTTTAAGTTGTTTTTCTCCCATTTAGTATCCTTTTTTTAGTTCTTATTTTTTTATTATTTCATCCATGATCAGATTGAACAATAGATCACTCAGGAAATCTCCCTGTCTTATCCCATTGCCAGTTTTAATTAGTTCAGTTAGTTCTTCTTCTACCTTTACACTTATTGTGCCGTTTTGGTAAATATTGAAAAAATTGAAGAGTTCAAGAAAACTTAGATAGTAGCGAATATTGCATCCTCTGGCATTTATTACTGCTTGATAAAGATCTCTCATACTGAGAATTACCGTTCGTATTTCATTTTGATCAATTTGATCCCATATTTCAACTAAACGCAAAAACAAAAATGATCTAATGTGTTTGGTACGTTATGTAGTTGTCGTAGTCGTCTCCCTACGATGTCCCAAACATGTTCTGTTGGGTTGAGATTAGGTCTTCTCACAGGCCAAAACATGGCAGGAATCCCATCCTCCTGACGATATTGCTGAACAATTTTTGCAATGTGTGGCCTGGCATTTTCTTGCATAAGCATGAAATTATCCCCAATAAACGGTCCAAATGGCACTATATGCTCTTCTAAAATGTCTGTAATGTACCTGTGTGATGTAATCCGCCCGTGATCTGTTCTAACTAACTCCGTACGAGCCTCCAAATTAATCCCACCCCACACAATTACCGAGCCGCCACCATACTGTACAGTCCCTACAGTGTTACACTATGCGTAGCGCTCCCCAACCCTTCTGTACACTCTGTTCCGCCTATTATCAGAATAACCACAGTACCTGGATTTATCGATAAACAGTATTCTTCCCCAATCGTCATTATTCCAAACAACATGTTCATGAGCAAAATGTAATTTTTGGCATTTATGATCTCCGAATATGGGGTGAATAATAGGACAGTGGATGCGCTTCCAGGGCTCAGGTCTGCGGCAAGCCTTCACCTTATCGTATTTTGGCTGGTTCTAAAGGTATAACGATCCAACAATTCATTTTGTAGATATATACTGGTAACAAACCTTTACAATGTACGAAGTGTCAAAACCGCCCCTGATTAGGAGTTTAACCCTTCTACGGCCTTGACCAAGTCTTCTAGAGTTAGTTCCAGTAACAGTTTTAAGACTCTTGAAATGGTTGACTGAGTGACATTAAACCCATCCAGTGTGTTGACAATGACGGTATCCTTCGCGAAGAGTAACGATTCTATATAATACAGTCACTTTCTGACAAATTTCGATTTTTTGGTGCTGGTGGTTCATTTAAAAAAAAAAACGCTTTAAACATTCAGTATAACGCACAACTAGCATGTTTTTAATTTGCTTGCAAAAAATGATAAAAACTTCAGCGTTTTTTATCGTCATTTCGATAAATTTTACAATATATTGGAGGTAACAATGATACGTTATCACAAAAATCGAAAAATTAAAATTATCTGATTTACCAGGATTTTTAAAATTATGCGTTAATTTTGGCGCTCAGTGTATTATTATTGTATTATTTCTTCACATACACGCTAAATGTCTTATAATACAGTTTTGTAATAATATTCCATTTTTATAAATTTTCGTGAACCTTCTACGTATGAGCAATAGAATAATATAACATGTACATGCTAATTTGTAATGATACTGAAGAGTAAAATTGCAAAAATGTTACAATTTAGGTACACTGTATTATCGGCAGAGGAAGAGTGTTGAAGTTACAACAAAGCAGAACTTTACAAAAGAAAAATATATAAATATATAAGTGACAGAATATTTGTGTTTTTTTTGTTATTTTCAGGGCTAAAATAATAAACCATATTTTATATATCTCTATCCAATATGTTCTATAATTATATTATATAAAAATACATATACGTGTATATTATAAAATTAAGAGAGATTATATTTTTTAGCATAGAATAACTTATGACTTGTTATTTTACTACTCTATTTATTTTCCATTGCTTTTAAATAAATTTTTAGTAGCAGTTTTATTCAAAACTTGTTTTAAAGCCTCCAAATGTTTTAGTTCATGCCCCAAACACGTATAGAGCTGGAAAAATCAAAGATTTTACCATGCTAGAGGCACAGAGGCACCGTGGCGTAGAGGCTAGAGTTAGACACTTATGTGCTGTGACCTGTGATTGTGATTTAGGATTTAGGCACAGTATATTGCTTAAATTAGGTTTAGTTTAAGTTTAGGTCACGGTTTAGGTTAGCTTGTTAGTTAGCTTAAATATTATTTATCACGGCAAAAGTATAGAGAAAGTGCCGATGAAGTTAGCTACAAATGAGGGGTAGATTTGTATTTGGCAGTTTTGCCATATCACAAATAAATCACGAAAGAGCATGCGATATAATATTAATTAATGTTACTTAACATTATTTTTAAGTTTTTAAAAGAAGTTTAATTAATTTAAATTTAATATATTATAATTTAAATTAACTTTAACTTTTTAAGCTTTTAAATTCTTAAGTTTCTTAGGTATTCAGGTACCATTTCATCCCAAAATTATAAGAAAATAAGTATAAAATTGAAACCTGTTGCAATCTGGCAACTAGTGCTTTTAAAGTTTTGACAAGATTGCCAAGTTTATTTGCTAATCTACCAAAGGCCAATTATAAATTTTTTTTTCTAATAACTAACTGCAACTAATATCAAAAGAAACAAATATTCATTCGATCGTGTTTTATATAAATTTAAAAAATTTTACAAAATACCCGATTGGTAATATAATATAATAAAAATGTACTGTTTCAAAGCATATTTGAAGCATACATATACATAATAAGGATATGGCAATACCGCAAACACAAATTTGACGGATCATTTGTAGCTAACTTCATCAGCACTTTCTCTATACTTTTGCCACAGTATATTGCTTAAAAAGAATTATACTGTGCTTTTGCCTTTATCTTTATTTATATATTTATCTATGGTGTTGTGGAAGTAAAAGTAAAAATACATGAAATTAAGTTTAATCAAATGGAAGTAATAAAACAAGAAATCAGTGAGGAGACCTGTGAAGTAGAAATAGAGAATAGTGAATTGGATGATGCTCCTTTGGATAGATTTAAATGTGAAATAAAGGAAGAATCCAATCTAGAAACTACCAATTATACTTTTGATTGTTCAGCTTTAAAGGAATTTCCAATAAAGACTGAAATAAAACAAGATGGAAATAAACTTGGTAATGCTAAAAAAGTGGACGGTAAATATAAACTGAAATTTGAATATTATTTTGACTTAATTTGATATTTGTTGATATTTTAAAGAGTGTATAAATGATAGTTTTTACATAAAACAGGGTTGGTGTTATTATTTTTATTATTATTAAGGAATAAAACAAACAGCTTAATTCAACAATATATTAAAGCAAGAATTGTACCAAAATTAAAAGATAACTGGGCACTATCAGAGGCAGCAAAACATTTTAACATAAGCAGAAACACAGTTTTTCTATTAATAAAAAAATGGAAGGAATAAGAAACACTCGAAAAATAGCCTGGGTCTGGAAGGTTTTGGTTGGTCACCGAAATTTTTTTTATGATGTTACCTCCATTTTGACTTTTGACTCCTTAAAATGTGTGAGTAAGTAACAGTGTTGGAATAGTGTCGGGTTAACCCCCAGAACTCCCTGTGTGCGCCACTGTCTGGAAGATAGTGTAAACTATACTAAATTTAGGTATGTAAAAATAAAATTAATATTTTGTAATATCTTCTGTCCCAAAAATCTTGATTTTGTAGTTGATGGTTTAAAGTAAATATATGTCTTGATTTTGCCTCAAGTTGTTGTCTTTCTTCCCGGAAACTGTGACATAATTCTTGCAGTTTTCGCATCTTCAAAAGGATTCTCTTCTAATCTCTCCAAAAGACCAAAACCGTATGATCTCCATGAGCGGTAGATATTTTTGGTATTCAGAATCTTGCTTTCTTTCGACAGTTTCTTGTTCTCTCTCTCTCTCTTTTATTAATATTAAAAACTGTTGTTCTGCTTATGTTAAAATAGTTCGCTACATCAGATAGTGACCAACCATCTTCTAATTTTGATACAATTCTTGATTTTAGTTCTCTGCTAGCATGTGGAGTGATTTTCTGAGGTTGAACAGAATAAGTTATCTGACAAATTTTAAGATTTGGCAGTGGCAGTGACAGTATGTAAATAATAAGTATTTATCCTTCAAAATACACTGGTCAATTTTCTACCAGATACACTTAGACCAAGAGTCATATTAGTTTTTTTAGGAACCAGTTGTACATTGTACCTTTATTGAAATCTCCACTTCAATACCAGGTCAACTGTATACAATACTTTCGATTTTATGTAGTCAGAAACATCTTAAAAAGATAAAACAAAAGCCTAAAAACTTCTAATTGGTCAATCAATTTTTGATTCAAACTAGGTACAACTTATACTAGGTACAATTAATATCTACCTAATCAAGTATTCAAAATGTCCTATGTTGTTAACAGTATCGTAAACAAATCTAGAATGTGTCTATTACATTTCTCTAGAATTTAATATGGATTCATTGATAATTATTTGCCTTAGCTCTGCAACACTTTTTGGTTTAGTTTTATAAATTCTACTTTTTAAGCATCCCCAATAAAAATAATCTTTAAGGTTTAAATCAGCTGAACTAGGAGGCCATTCAATACTACCTAATCTACCAATCTATCTTCCAGAAAATGCATCCATAGTCTGATCCAAATAATGCCAAGCATTTACATTAAAATCCATCTTGCTGAAACCATTAAAATTGATGGTTGAGTTTATCGAAAGTACAAGCTGAATATAGCCGCAAATGTCAACCATGAAATAAAATATTTCGGATTTGGCAGTGTTGGGATGTTTCTATTATGCATATGTTGTATGCTTTAAATATAAAGAGAGAAATAATTTAAAAAGTACATTTTGATTATACTATTTTATTAATTCTGCAATTTTTAATTTATATTAAGCAATAACGAATAAATATTCATCTCTTTCGAGATTCATTGCAACCATCTGATAACTGCTGATTTGATGACTGCCAAATCTATCCCCTAATCTATCAAAGGGCAATTGCCAAAAATATTTCTAATAATTACTGCAATTAATCTCCAAAGAAACAAATATTTACTTATTCTTGTTTTAGATAAATCAAAAATTGCAGAATTCATAACACAATATAATCAAAATGTACTTTTCTAAAGCTTTATCCCTTTATATTTGAAGCATATAGTATATACATTATAAAAACATGCCAACCCTGCTAAACTGAAATTTTTTGTTCCATGTTTGACATTTGCGGCTATAATCAGCTTGTACTTTCGGTAAACTCAACCAAATTGACTCCAAACTTGTTTTTCAGGACCGGCACAATTTCATTTGCTTCAAGCTTGTTAAATCTCCTATAAAAAATGGCCCAATTACATGAGTACCCACTATACCTTACCATACTTTTACTCACTCATTACAATTCACACACACAATTCACACACATCACTCACAATTACCTCACTCCATTGCCTTTAATTTTGGCATTTTATATTACCACGCAGTGTAAGTAATGTTTTTTTTTGCAATTTTTTATTTTATTTATCATTACCTCACTAAACTATAATCTAAGGTCGTAGTCATCTTCATTTAATTCTTGCAACAACTGGATTTTGTAGGCTTTGACTGAATTCCTATGTAATACACACAACTATATTCTTGCAACAACTGGATTTTGTAGGCTTTGACTGAATTCCTATGTAATACACACAACTATGAAGGAAGAATGACCTATGTCATGTATTTGTGCAGATCTGCTTGATGAGCATGTTTGGGGATCTTCAAGGAAACTCTGCATTAAATCTCAAGTTTTATTGTATATTATAACAGTTTTTGGTCTACCTGTTTGAATGCCATCTTTTACTTGTCCAGTTTCCTCAAAGTGATTTACAGTTTTTTGTACCATTGCCTTATTGATAGGAGAATGGCTTGGGAAAATATTGTTGAACAAGTTGGCTACTTCACTATAAGATCTTTTTCTATCGCTGTAATTCACTATTTTCATTAAAGAACATCTGTCTTGCAGAGCTTTTAAAAACACATAAAACAACTGTCAGATTTAGTTTTATTTTATAAAACTTTTCAATAAATGTCAAGCTTTTGTTAGTTTTTTTAATTAATGTTAAAATCACAGCATTCTATATTTACTGAATTACTTCAAACTATTTGGCACTGAAAAGTTTTATTTATTTAAGATCTTAGTGATTAGATAAAATACCAAGTATTACATACAATTGAACTCATATTGAAGTGAGGATACCAATAATAATGCAATATAAAGAGTGTTTAAATATAAATATTTTTCTTAAACAAATACTCAAGAACAACATATTTTTAGAAAATATAATAAAAATTTATATTTAACAGTGGCCTTATCTTAATCCCATGTTTTTTCATTCTTCTGTACAAATACGTAATTTCCAATTAGCAGATATTGTCAAATCACTGACGATATATTTACTTATGTTTTATGGAAAAATGTAAAAGGACTATCCCGCAATATTGAATATATTTTATCTTTTATGATACTCTGTAGAGACCGGTTTATACTTCTTGGCCATTGTTTAACGCGTAAATATATCATATTTTAAGAAGAATTCTGGTAAGTCCACAAATCCGGAAGTAATTCTCCTAAATCCGGTTAAAAAAGGTGACTCCATCTTTACGCACAATATAGAATGTGAACACACAACACACGTTCACTAAACAGGAACATATCTAAACGTCTTTATACACAATATAGAATGTGAACACATTGAACACATGTGAACATATTTATATCATTTAATACTTCTACTGTCTGAAATGATATTATGCTTTAATTTGATTGTTAAATTCATTTTCTCTTATACTCAAATATTATATTATAGTTGGTTTGTATTTTAGGTTATCTCCAAGCCGAACACAAAATGCAAATTATAGACACACTAATTGAAGATTCATCTTACGAAGGAAATTATATGAGTCAACACTATGAAGTAAAAATATTAAATAACGATATGAAAGTTGCGAGTGGACAAAGACCTTACACGTGTGAAATTTGTTTGAAGCAATTTAGTCAAGCAAGATATTTGAAAAGACATTTGAGAGCACATGCTGGTAAAAAATCTTACAAGTGTGAAATTTGTTCTAAGCAATTTAGTCAAGCAAGTTATTTGAAAACACATTTGGGAGTGCACACTGGAGAAAATTCTTATAAGTGTGAAATTTGTTGTAAGCAATTTAGCCAAGCAAGTAATTTGAAAACACATTTGAGAGTACACACTGGGAAAAAATCTTACAAGTGTGATATTTGTTTTAAGCAGTTTAGTCAAGCAAGTTATTTGAAAACACATTTGGGAGTGCACACTGGAGAAAACTCTTATAAGTGTGAAATTTGTTTTAAGCAATTTAGTCAAGCGAGTAATTTGAAATCACATTTGATATTGCACACTGGAGAAAAATCTTACAAGTGTAAAATTTGTTTAAAACAGTTTAGTGTAGCAGGTACTTTAAAAACACATTTGGAAGTACACACTGGAGAAAAATCTTACAAGTGTGAAATTTGTTTTAAGCAATTTAGTCAAGCAAGTCATTTGAAAACACATTTGAGATTGCACATTGGCGAAAAACCTTATCAGTGTGAAATTTGTTTTAAGCAGTTTATTCAAGTATGTGATTTGAAGAGGCATTTGAGAGTACATACTGGAGAAAAATCTTACAAGTGTGAAATTTGTTTTAAACAGTTTTCATACAAATGGTCTTTGAAAACACATTTGAGAGTACACATTAGGGAAAAATCTTATAAATGTGAAATTTGCTTTAAACAGTTTTCTTACAAATGTTCTTTAAAAACACATTTGAAACTACACGTTGGAGAAAAATCTTACAAGTGTGAAATTTGTTTTAAGCAATTTAGTCAAGCAAGTAATTTGAAAACACATTTGAGAGTGCACACTGCAGACAAATCTTACAAGTGTGAAATTTGTTTTAAGGAATTTAGTCATGCATCTAATTTGAAAAAACATTTGGAAGTGCACACTGGGGAAAAATCTTACAAGTGTGACATTTGTTTTAAGCAATTTATTCATGCAAGTAATTTGAAAACACATTTGAGAGTGCACAGTGGAGAAAAGTCTTACAAGTGTGAAATTTGTTTTAAGCAATTTAGTCATGCATGTTATTTGAAAACACATTTGGGTGTGCACACTGGAGATAAATCTTACAAGTGTGAAATTTGTTTTAAGAAATTTAGTAGAGCAAGTCATTTGACAATACATTCTAGAGTGCACACTGGCGAAAAACCTTACAAGTGTGAATTTTGTTTTAAGCGGTTTACTCAAGAATATGATTTGAAAAGGCATTTGAGAGTGCACACTGGAGAAAAACCTTATAAGTGTGAAATTTGTTTAAAACAGTTTTCTTACAAATGTTCTTTAAAAACACATTTGAGAGTGCATACTGGAGAAAAAGTGTAAAATTTGTTTAAGCCGTTTTCTTACCAAGTACTTAATATGAAGATTAAGTACTTAATATGAAACTTCAAATTTCGAAATTCGTTCATATAAAAAATACGTTTGTATATTAGGTAGAACGTGGATATTTATTGTAATTAATAGATCAATAATAAATCATTTCACTGTTATTTAGTTCATAGATAATCTTCACTGTTCAATCAAAAAATATAAAATGTGTACAACTTGAATTATCCAAATGCTTGTGTGGCGTGTAGAAAGGAAATAATTTTTTTAACCCTCTAGGTACTCAGGCTGGCAGAAACGTTATATTAGACATAGCTATTTAGATAACCTCGGGCCAATAAACATAGTTCTAGCAACTATTAGGACTCCCGGTAAGGGTCTAAAATAAATATTTCTTGGAAAATATATAAGGGAAAAGGAATTTTTCGGCTTACCTCGTCAAGAGGCTACTCAACAGAATTTCGTCCAGGCTGTTGCACGTTTAAAGAGAGAAAGGGACGAGGAATTTACGAACGCCAATTTTGAGGCGACAGTCGGAGCTATTAGAAACTACAGTAGCGTCCTGCAGGTAATCTAGATGCACTCGGCGGATAGATGGCGTGAGCAACATTGATTTGAAGATTTACTAGGAATTATAATAATAAATTTTGAAACTTTGAAAAATAATTTGAAACGTATATAGTAACGTATCTCACTGATCCTCACTTCTTATTTTTATTGGCATTCTAGGCGTCTTTTCACTTCCACTTCGACTTCATCTTCATTTCTTTTTCTGTTATTATAGGTGAGAATCAGATTTATAGGCAGTGGCCTCTCAGAACTGTAAATGCGGTAAAGCGACTACATCGTTGCCAGTTTGTGATGATAGATATTCTAGTAATTTTTATTTTAATCATTCACAAGCAGCAACATTATCATATATTAATGATCGTTTTGTATTCGTTGAGGAATCTAATAAAATGTATTTAATAGCATCAATATTTATGTATAATATATTTATACATAGAAAACATCTAAAGTACGATAATATTCTGTATTAAAGTCATACATGACAACGTCGTGTTCTTAGGACCCGTAGAAAGGAATAGTAGATCAATGTTGCCATAAGACAAAGATACATTGTTCATTGATTTCGTACTTTAGCATTCAGTGGCGTATTGTTTACACTGTTGCAGTGAATTTTAAAAATTAATCTTTATATCCAACGTTATATATGGATCTCGTTATATCCAAATTGTAAGAAGTTTATTGCGGACGACAGTTAAAAAGGATATTTATTTATAGCTACGGTCGAGCTAAAACGTAAAAAAACACGTTTTTCAATATTATTTTCTCTCGTTATAAGCAAATTTACCTCGCTATAGACAGAGGGTTATAGTTCAATAGAAATTTCACGTTACATCTAATGTACCTCGTTACAAGCGAAAAATCGTAATAACCATGTTCGTTATAGAGGGAGTATACTGTGTTCACCTTGTTTTCGAGAGCCATTTCGTCGACAGCATATTTCTTGAATTCGTGTATATATACCTATCCTTCTTCAGGTTCCTTCTCCTATCGGAGGTTGGAAATCATCATCGCTATTTTAATTTTATTGGCCGCGCTTCTTAATAATTCTAATGAGCTGCAACCGAACCACTCTCTCAAATTTCTTATCCAGGATATTTCGCGTCGTCCTGGGTTTCTCTTCCCTTGCATAATTAACCTAAGTAATACGTACTTCTCACCCCTCATTACATGACCCAGATATTGAATCTTTATTAATTTTAACAGTTGTTATGACTTCACATTCTTTCTTCATTCTTTGTAACACCTCTATATTAGTTACTTTTTCAGTCCACGATATTCTGTGGATTCTTCTGTAGCGCCACATCTCAAAGGAGTTTAATTTTTTGATTTCAGACTGTTTTATTGTCCACGCTTCCATTCCGTATAGTAAAGTAGAAAAAAACGTAACAACGTAGCATTCTTGTTTGGAGATCTAGATTAAGGTTACGGTTGCAAAGTTTCTTCAATTTTATAAACCTTATTACGATGACATTTTAATAGTCGGTAGCTCAGAAATAGACTTGGATTCAAAAGTGCGCGTGGTATTATCGCGTTTCCAGGAAGATATGGGACTGCATATGCGCAAAAGTGCGTTTTCCGAACAAAAACTATGGAGTTTCATTATTTTCAAATTATTGAAGACGGTTTACGCCCCACTAAAGACAAAATCGCGGCCATAACTAATGCGCCTGCGCCAACCCATAAAACCGAGTTGCAAGCTTTTCTTGGACTTTTAAATTTTTATCATGTTTTTCCAAAGACAAGGCAACAATTGCGAATCCGTTACATGCACTGCTCCGAAAGGACGTGCCATATAACTTGCGAAAAAACCTGTGTTAGGACATTACAATGAACAAAAAGATTTATATTTGACGTGTGATGCCAGCTCTTACGGGGTAGGTTGTGTGCTTAGTCAACGTGATGAGTACTCTATCATCTACTGAACGAAATTTCTCCCAAATCGACAAAGAAGCACTGGCCATAATATCGGGCATTAAAAAATTCCATGAATACGTATATGGCAGGAAAATAAGCATAAGAACGGACCATAAACCATTGTTGTGTATTTTTAATCCGAAAAAAGGTGTTCCAGAGATACTGTCACCCAGAATGCTTAGATGGGCTCTTATGTTATCTGCTTAGGATTACGAATTATGTTACGTACCAGGTTCAAAAATTCAGAATGCAGATGCTATTAGCAGATTGCCACAAAAGGTACATGCCCCAGAACCACCAAGCTCAGATGACGTTTTGGTACATTGGTTTACAAGGGTAATAGTTCCACTCGGAGGGAGGAAAACAATACTGAATTTGCTACACTCAGCACACCCCGGAATCGTAAAAATACATGCAGCGAGTACCAGGAGTCTAGAAACATGCCAAAAAAGGCTCCAATCCATCCGTGGGGATGGCCCAGACCTCCATAGGCAAGAATACACCTCGATTTTGCCGGTCCATTTAAAGACAAAATGTTTCTGATTATCATAGACCCGTACTCGAAGTGGTTGGAGGTTAAAATCATTCCAAATACCTCTAGTGTTGTGACTATAGATGTATTACGTACTTTATTTGTCACTCGTGGCATCCCAGATGTCGTAGTATCAGATAACGGAACTTGTTTTACGTCAGCTGAGTTCCAAGATTTTTTAAAGAAAAACCTTATTAGACAAGCATTGGTTGCACCGTACCATCCAAGTAGTAATGGGCAAGCGGAACGCATGGTACAAAATGTAAAAAATGCACTAAAAAAAAAGACAGATAGTAATGAAGAAACTAAAATACAATTAGCATTGCACAGATATCTCTTTACTCAGCACATTACACCTCATTGTATACTTTTTCCATTGTCAATTTGCCAAGCGTCGGCTTTTGAGGTTCTTTGATGTCGATGCCGACCATTGGCGTGGAAATTAAGAAAAGGGATCAGTTATCAAACGCATATTTCAAGAAAAATCATATAATTTTTATTAATTTTTACATAATTATATTCAGGAAAATTTCTCATTTTTGGGCAGAAATTGTTTAAACAATTTTTTAAACAAATTCAAAATATCACCTTTTGTGCTCCAAAAAATATTTTTTAGGTTTTTGGGTGACTCTAAATAAGATCTATGTCATTTTTCTCAAAAGTTAATAGTTTTGGAGATATAAGCGATTTAAAATCCGAAAAATGCGATACCTAATATGCATTTTCGAGGCTTGAAAAATATGTAAATGAGTATTTTTGAGATTCAAGAGTATCTAAACTAAAGTATCAACATTGATTTTGGTGAGAAATCGGAGCAATATTTTCCGTAGCAGAAAAAGGTGATCTTTTGAATTTGAATTGTTTCCGGCAAAAATGTCCGGCACCCTTCAACCTTCGATTTGTTTAAACGGGGCATTTTTGAATAGGACTCTTCAAAGGACAGAATCAGTTTTTTTTTCAAATGGGAGCGGGCTCACAACACCGAATAAATAACAAATTAATTCTTTCAAATTAAAGCTTGTTAATTTTAGTGATTTATAAGAATATTGGACTTATTATTTAGTTTTTACATAAACCATAATATTTTTTTACAATTATCTGTAAATAATGGCTCATTCTGTCAGAAAATTTTAAAACATTGTCTATCCAGCAATTAAGATAGTCAACTGAAATTTAATTTTTAAACACGGCCTACTGTTAATGCACAAACAGGGTGAATCTTCAATATTTTGCTTCGAGTTAGAGATATCTGAAAAAGTTATTTGGAAAAGATGTTCCAAATATTATTTTAACCCCACATAACAAAGTTTTATGTCAAAATTCGCACTTTTACTTTTTTCATTAATTGAAGAGCTTATTTCCTGTGTCTTAAATCCAAAATTTCGATTTTTTAAATTTTCTTTTTTTAAACTTTATAGATTTCTTCAAGTCTAGAATAAAGTTATATGTACCAAAACAACTTCTTATTTACCATTTAAAAGTGCATATGAAAATTGTAAAATTGTATAATTTGTATGTTAAATTTGTATGAAAATCTGTAATTTCATGGATTTCATTATATGGATGTAAGACACTTTGGAAATAAGCTCTTCAATTGTAGTCAGGATTCTAAAACGGACAGTTGGCTGTCCCGAGATGCATCTTTAGACAGCCAATTGTAGATTTAGGATCGAGATTACAAATAATACTGAAAAACTAAAATTGCGAATTTTGTCATGAAATTTGGTATGTGCGTTTACAATAAGTGGAACAACTTTTCCAAATAAGTTTTTCCGATTTCTCTAACGCGAAGCAAAATATCGAAAATTTACCCTGTTTGTGGATTCGCAGTAAGCCGCGTTTAAAATTTAAATTTCAGATGACTATCTTAAAAAAATGTGCACTAACAACATGTATGACTGTGCAAAATGTCAAATCTGTATGTATTTTAGTAGCTGATATATAGAGTTGTCTTCATCTTAAATGCGACACACTGTATAATAATGAATACTAGTGTTCAAGATGCATCGCGATAGCTGTAAAGAAATTAATTAGAAGGACTGAAAAGAATCGTCAGTGTGCCTGTAAAATTGTAAACTGTTCGCTGAATAACGTCTTTTGCAGCAGTGTCAATCCTACCCAATTTTTTATTTGGTCGCTTTCGTTTTAAGGAATGATCTGTAACTGTGCCTAATTTAATAATTGTATATATCGTCTTATACCCGATTTTTTTAATACATGAATTCTCGAAACAATTGCATTATCAGCCATCCCAATATTTTCTTTTTTCAAACACTCATACATATTTAAAGCTATTCTTTGGGATTGTACGTGCAAATCTTTATTTTTTAATTCAGAGCTGTCATTAACATAATTGTCATTATTTATTGATAACACAGAAGTTGATGCATCTTAAAAAATGCCATCCTAGAAAAATATAATATTACTTATAACTTATATTACCTATACCCTATAAGCCTCCGCCTCTGCAATAGGAAATATTTTAGGGTATCGCATAGCAGACAACAGGTGTTCATTAGAATTTATTGGTTTGCGCTTCGCGCTGTTGCCATAATGCATGAGTTTAAAATTAGTGAATATAACCTTAATACCATTATTAATATATCTGCAATTTTTCATGTTTCCAGGTAAGGTATAAAATCAATGAAATTTGGAAAAAAATAATACAATTCTTGAAACCGTTTTTGAGAACTTGGATTCTTAAAAGTTGTCTGATTTCTTAAAAGTCGATCATTATATCTATAAAAGTATTACCGCTAAATTCACCAACAGGGCAACGTCGAACGTTCAAATTCTCTCCAGACTACAATGTTGCCAATATTCGAAAATTACTTAGAATATAAGTAATATATACAAAGTTCACGGTTGCTTTAATTCATTAGTGAAGAGTCCATGGAAATATTAGTACCTAGTTAATTAATTTATATATATATTTTTGAGAATAAGTTCATATTATTTTTTAAGAGTGTCGTTCGTTGACTAGCAATTGAATAATAACGAATAGAAAATAGAGAATATTTTTTAAATATAACCTTAGGAATTTTAGGAAATATGTCTGACAACCTTGATTTGAAAGGCGGTCTCTTTGATACCAGAATAAGACATGTTTATGTTGGAAAATTATTAGTGGATGTACTATACAACAGGGAGATGCCCATTTGAGTTTTGCATATCAACATCAATTTGATTTTGTTTAAATTTAGATTAAGTCCGATCTCTTTTCTAGATCTTTGAACCCTTACCAGATACTATCGTTCTTCTATGTTATCATCAAGCACTATTATTATAGGCGTATGTAATATCGTTAATTATTTCTTCATTTATTTTGGCGCCTAATGCTTTTAAATTTTCTCCGAATAAATACTAAAATGTAGAAGGAATAGAATACGTCTCTGTCGTAGGCTCTTTCTAATTTCAAAACTCTCACTGAACTCTAAACGAACTACCAATTTATTTAACCTTTACTGACTGGTTCCAGTAAATATTTGCTAAATTCGGATATCTTTGTAGTCGCAGTCAATATTTTGGAGTATTTCAATTAATTACTGACGCTTTAGATTGTCGAAAGGTTTAGATTAATTCACAAAGCATATGTAGATACCCGTGTTCCAGTCTCTGCACCGTTGGATCAGCACTTGTAAGCAAAAAACCGCTTCTCTAGTGCCAAGAGCATTTCGGACCCCAAATTTTATATTCAGTCGGGGTTCAACTGGGTAAATTGAGCGTTTATTAGAACGGTTTGAGATGCAAAAAAACTTCAACGTACAGCTTAACATCGATTTTGCACAAAAATGGATAGTGATCTATTGAACCATATTGTGTTCTTGACAAAAGCTAATAAGATACTCTCTACGATCGTTTTCCTCACAATTTCCGCAGTTTCCAATTGCTTATATATATATATATATATATATATATATATATATATATATATATATATATATATATATATATATATATATTTTTGTATTACAATTGCATATTTTTATTTCATACTTATTTGTCAACTGATCAACCGTTCCAATTGTTCATAGAATGCCTCAACGGTAGTTTCATCTTTATACGTCGTTACGTTTGTGCGTACATCTGTATTATGTTTAAATTTATTGGTGTCGCCTACAGTCCAAGGTATACCAATCTGTCACTGAGAGATATTAGGATGCTATAGCTAACAGAGCTATAAATCCTGTTAGCTCCTGTGATAGATTATATTATAACTAACAGAGGTATACATCTATCAAAAATAATCGATCTAAGATACCACACCTCAGCAGATGTAGGTAGCGACCATAGCCTAGTATTATGTAAAATGGGAATCATCACGAAATACTTAAAACCCAAAAGAGCGGCACTAACAGAAATAAAAATCACAGTCGAAGGACTAAATACGAAATCCACGGAATAATTTTACAGAAAAAGAATGTCAGAGAAAACTGCCGGGAATGAAATATTAGAAAACGATAACATCGAGGAAAGCTGGGAAAAGTTCAAAAATAGTGACAGCAACAGAATCACTTCGAGAGATAAAAGTAACGAACACTAACATATCAAAAAAGAAAACCCCATGGTTTAGAGAGGAAGTGAAGAAAAGAAGAAAGCCTTTTTACAACGAAGCATATTCAATCATTCCGCAAATTCTTCCAAATTTTTGCCCTTACAAATTTCTTTTAGGAGTTATACTACGCTTTCTAATTGGCATATCGAGGGCAAGTCATGGTTCTCCTATGATCTTTTCCCTTCTCAGAAACAAGTCAATAGCTTGTTTCTGTTCGCTTCACTTCCAAGAACAGATATAATTTTCTTGCTTTCTAAAACCTCCTAAAATCAAGGAAGTCCCTTTCACTCGAGTCGATCCTCAATTCTAAAGTATAATTAGGGCTAATCTCGCATAAGCCAAAAAATATCCCCTCTTGAGAGAATATTTAAGCTCTCATACGAATTTCGAAAAATATTACTTTATTTTTATTTGTGTACCAGCCTTCGAGTTAACCAGGTCAACTTGGCGGTAAGTCGTTTATTCAGATCATGTCTTGTAACTGTCCCGCTAAATTCGATTTTTGATTATTGATTCTAATTAATTATAGACTTTGATGTCACTTCTGTTTGCCATCGTACTTCGTATCCCGTATCTTATGCCTAGTATCTTCTACCATCTTTGACGTCATTAGGTCTCCTGCTGCCGGTATATCTCCGGACCTGCCTCAAAATTTCTTCCTTTGTGACATCTCCCCCAGTAAGGACAAAAGTACGTACATAAGACAAACTAAGTACGTAGTGATGGGACATAAAGTATGTACAATGTACGTACTTTGCTGTACGAAGTACGTACTTAATACGTACATTTTCCAATTTATGGTACATACCTAGTACATATTGAAGGTATGTACCTAGTACATATACATATTATGTACATACTATACACACTTATGATGATTTATGTAAATATAGGTGAATATATCTTTATTATTCATATTTGAAGTACAAAAACAAGCAAAACTTATAAATCTTAAAGTTTACCAAATGGTTTTGTTTTAAATATACTTCCTCACCCACAAAATACATTCTTCAGTATGACTATATAAGTTAAAAAACACTCGACTGAATAAGATAACAGGAAACCACACTATAAGCACGAACACCAAAAATAAGTAAACAAAATCTAAATGAAACTGTCTTGCAATGAATTATCACATCAAAACTGTACTCGAGGTGGAAAATTCCTAAGCAAACAAATTAGGTTAGGTTAACATAACCTAACATAATAAATATGTTTAGCTCTTCTTTCTCACGGTACATACTTAAGACGTAGAAGTACGTACTCTTCTGTACGTACTGGTATGTACCGCAGTGTACGTACTTAAAACGTACATTTTACATCATGTACGTACTTAAAACGTACTGTGCTGTTTGGGGCGTCTACGTCAAATATGTCCACCTGAATCTGATAACCTCGGACGTCTACCGTGTTTTCCTCTGTACGAGCCACAATAGTCTTATTCAGGCACTCTGCCGGTTCTTTCCTTGCTGCTTCAAGGATAAGGTCTCCGCTCCTGGTCTTTTTAGTGCTTTTAACACTAATCCGCTCCTTCTTCGTGTCTATGTTACCCTTTATTTGTTTCAGCAACTCGGCAAAAGATTTTCCGCCTCCCTTCACGATCACCTTCTGCGTCCCCCTCCTATTTTTTCATTGTCATACTCCTCCAGCACGAGGTGGAGGTCTATACCTCTAAAGGTGACTTCAAGGAGCTTCCTGAGGTTCGAACCTCTGAAACCGCTCACTACTTTTACGGATGCCTCTCTTGTCTCTACAATGTCTATGTCTTCACTCAATTTAGACAAAATTCGAATATACATTATATATTATATATATAATAGTAAATTTGAATTACTCCTCCTGGTTAAAAAACAAACCATAGTTTCAGGGTATTTATCCATATACAATAAGCGTTATGTATCGTTCTTTCGATAAATTTTACAATATAAGTACCGGAGGTAGGTAACAATAATATGTTATCACAAAAATCAAAACATTAAAATTATTTGATTTACAAGGATTTTTAAAGTTATGCGTTAATTTTGGCGCGCAGTGCATTATTATTGTATTATTTCTTCACATACACGCTAAATGTCTTATATAAATTTTCATGAATCTTCTACTTCTGAGCAATAGAAATAATACATGCTAATTTGTAATGAGCAAAATTGCAAAAATGTTACAATTTACACTGTATTATCGGCAGAGGAAGAGTGTTTAAGATATAGAAGTTATAACAAAGTAGAACTTTACAAAAGAAAAATATAGAAATATATAAGTGACAAAATATTTGTGTTTTTTTTTTGTTCTTTTCAGGGCTTTGGCGTTTTAATGTAATGGAAAACAGATAGTCGTTGAATAATAAATAAAAACTTATTGTAAAATAATAAACCATAACAATATATTTCTCTATCCGATAATATGTTCTATATATAAAAATGCATAAGTGTATTATATTATTAAAAGAGAATATATATTTTTAGCATAGCATAAATTATTGTTATTTTACGGCTATATTTATTTTCCATCGCATAAATGTTTTTTTAGCAGTTTTATTAAAAACTTGTTTTTAAATTTACTGCCATATGTTTTAGTTCATGGCCCAAACACGTATAGAGCTAGAAACTGTCTACCTATTTTTTTATTCATTTATAGAGGCTAGACACTTATGTGCTGTTTGTTGTTGTGATCATAGATAAAATTACACCTTTTTATAGATTGGTAACATGGTACAATGAATACAATCATTGTAGTTGTTCGGTGATTGTACCATGGATTGGCACCATTGGTAACAGGGATCACATACCATACATACTGAGTATGTATGGTTTGTGACAGGGATAGCCCACCTACGAACCGTGGGGATAGCCAAGCACAAACCATAGAGTATATGTATGGTCTGTGTAGCCAAGGTCAAATCAGGTCGTTTGGTAGCGGAGGGAGTGTGCTGTGGTGCAAAGTTGAATTTAGCCAAATACGGCGCCATATTTGTATTTGTTTTATTTTTTATAATTTAAAATTTTTTATATAAATAGTGCAAAAAGGTACAATTTTAGACCATTTTTTATTATGGCATCGAACACATTATATGGAATACCAATGGAAAAACGAAGAAATGAACAAAGAAGAATTGTTGTGTTCCAGATTACATGGATACTACTAGCAAGCATTACCGTTTTCCAACTCCACGAAATTATATGGATACGTTTGATAAATGGTTGAGTGCTGTTAAGAGCCGTAAATTTATGCGACTAAAATTGTAGTAAAATGCCTTTTGCAGAATTAGGCTTTTATTCACATAAAACTTGACATAAGAATGACCAAACAATTATTTAAATACTGACCAGTTGTGTTCACAACATTAAGAAAACTAAATTATACTACACTTGGCTTGTATTATTATTTCTTGTAACACATACATTTCTTGTAACATTTTTATAAATAAAGGTTTTATTCTATATTTTATTATTAATTAATTAATCACTTTGACATTTTAATGTAATGGAAAATAAATATAGTCTCAACATAACAAGAAAACCCAAAAAGTATACGAAAAATATTTATTACCGTATATGATAAGGATTTTTCTTCTTATTTTAGGATTTTATCGATTTTCCTTTACTTTAAAATGAGTTCACAATCCTAGGCAATATTACTAAACTTTTGAATTTAGCGCCATGTATATATAGTTACGCTCCCGGTCACTAGGTGACGCGCCAATTATTGTTTTATTCGTTAACACGGAAGTTTCAATGCTAGGGTGGTAATGTGTTATGGTTGTGGTTGTGATTTAGCTAGCGATTTGGGATTTATTTATTAGGTTAGCTAGTTAGCTTGTGTTGTGGAAGTACATGAAATTAAGTTTGATCAAATGGAAGTAATAAAACAAGAAATCAGTGAGGAGACATGTAAAGTAGAAATAGAGAATAGTGAATTGGATGATGGATTTAAATGTGAAATTAAGGAAGAATCCGATCTAGAAAGTACCGATGATACTTTTGATTGTTCAGCTTTGAAGGAATTTCCCATAAAGACTGAAATAGAACAAGATGGAAATAAACTTACCCGTTTAAAAGAAAAACCAGAAATCAAAGGAGGTAATGCAATATACCTATACTTTTCGCATCTTTCCAATTAATATATACAGAGTGGATCAAAACTCTCGAAACGCCTAATTATCTCTTAAATTGATGGTCCAGTCCAAATTATACTAAACAGGTATACACCTACATATTTTGCAATGATATATGCAAGGTTGCCAGATTTACCATTTTTCTGATATCATTTAGTCATTTTGGTTTTTAGTTACACCTTGTACATACATGTGATACAATACTTTCGATTTTGTGTAGTCAGGAACATCTTAAAAAGATAAAACAAAAGCCTAAAAACTCCTAATTGTCTCCATCAATTTTTGGATTTAAACTAGGTACTGTAGATACAACTAAATTTGAACATAATAATAAAAAGTGCTAAATTACAGTAAATTAAAAAGTACATTGCTAAATTAATACCTACCTAATCAAGTGTTCAAAATGTCCTATGTTGTTAACAGTATCCTAAACAATTGTAGAATGCGTCTATTACATTTCTTTAGAAATTAATAATTCATTCATTAATAATTCTTTGCCTTAGCTCTGCAATACTTTTTGGTTTACTTTTGTAAATTCTACTTTTCAAGTATCCCCAATAAAAAACTTTAGGATTTAATCAGCTGAACTAGGAGGCCATTCAATACTATCTAATCTACCAATCTATTGTCCAGGAAATGCATCCATCCTCTGATCCAAATAATACCGAACATTTACATTAAAATTAACTGGAGCTCCATCTTGCTCAAACCATATCTAATTAAAATTGAACATCTCATAATTAGTGCTTGTTAAATCTCCTATAAAAAATGGCCCAATTACATGAGTACCACCTATACCCTACCATACTTTTAGTTTTTGTGGTCTTTGAGTATGGTTTTCACATATCCAGTGTGGAATTACCTCACTCCATTACCTTAAATTTTGGTGATCTACATTACCACACAATGTAAGTAATGTTTTGTTGCAATTTTTTATTTTATTGATTTCCTCTTTGACATAAAGTAAACATTTATAGATATATAGGCAGTAGAAAGTTAAAATTTGATGTTTAATAAAAACTGGTTTACAAGACTGTTGATAATCCAAATTAAAAATTTTACGGATAATTTTTTTTTGGTTAATGAACACTTTGTTACTATCTACTGAGTTCCCCCACAAAATTACATTGTAGCACATGTGGCTGTAAGCAAGGCTATAATAAACGTTCATTAATGCCGAGATGGGTAGTGTGTTTTTAATTCTAGATATAGCATAAAAAGCTTTATTCAATTTCATGTTCACTGAATTCACTTGCTCTGACCATTTGAGATTACAATCAATGAATACACCCAAAAACTTTGTAGAGTGAGTGGAAGATAACATATTGTTTCTATCGTAGATGGTTAAGATATAGTCATATTTAGATGAGTTGTATGAATGAAAATAAATAATTTGCGTCTTGTCAATGTTTAATATTAGTCTGTTGGTATTACACCAGCGTATAAAGCAGTCAACAACAGTCTTCATTGTCATTTTTAATTCCTCTAGTGTACGTGCAGAGACTATTAACGAGGTATCATCAGCAAACATTGATATTATAAGTGCCCTTATGTGATCTGGTAGGTCGTTAATAAAAATTAGGAATAATAATGGTCCCAGCACGGATCCCTGTGGTACTCCTTTATTTGTCGTGTATGGTTCTGAGCTTGATTCTTTCATCTTAACAACACTCTTCCTGTCACTTAAGAAATTTATTATTATTATTTATTTATTAACGGGATACCACCCAATTCAATATATACACAAAGTATTACAAGTATTATCTAGTGATACAATAATTACAAAGATATAGCAAATATGTATGAAAAGAATTGGCGATGCAGCCATATAGAAAAAAAAAACAAATACTAAAACTATATAAAGCACATAGCAAATACAAATCACATAAAATTACAAAATTTTTTTCAAACACATTCTACAGACATTTTCCGAAGCGCACAGCAACAAATCAAAGTCTATTCTATTTCCATTTAGAATGATTCTACTCAGTGGAGAATGCCTACCAAAGTTAGAGCGATGAAATTTAATTGCAAAATTATGAGATGTTCTAGTAACTCTAGAGGGAACATTAAAGTCGATTAGAGACAGTAGTTCATTGCAATTTATTTTTGAATTCAGTAGTTTATGAAGAAACAAAACATCAGCATACATCCGTCTGGAAGATAGCCTAGGAAGGTTTAATGTATTTCTAATTTCTGAGTAGGAATGGTCACTTAAAGGTTTGTGTAATTTAAAACTTAAGTACCTAATGAATTTATTTTGGACTTTTTCAAGCTTGGCTATATGGGCTTCATAAGTGGGTGACCAAACGACTGAGCAATACTCAAGAACAGATCTTACTAGGGAAATGTAAATCAGTCTGATGGAATTAATGTTATGCAAACATCTAGAGGTTCTAATAATGAAGCCTAACATTTTAAATGCCTGGTTATTCACATAATCAAAATGAGCGCAAAAATTTAGTTTGGAATCTAATTGAACACCTAGATCTCTTACAGTTGAGACAGCCTTCAGTGGTTCTTCAGCTAATTTGTAATTATAAGAGAGGTTGTTAATTCTTCTACAGAAACTAATAAAGTGACATTTTCCAACATTAATGCTCATTTGGTTCCAATTGCACCATGCCATAATTTTGTTAATATCAATTTGGAGTTTTTCACAATCTGAGACGTCTTCGACAATTCTGTAGATTTTTAAATCATCAGCAAATAGCAAAAATTTAGAGTTAATTTGAGATTTAATGTCATTAACAAATATATTAAAAAGGAAAGGCCCTAAGTGGCTTCCTTGTGGAACACCAGATGTTACGGAGATCTCACTAGATTGAAAGTGTTTAATTTTAACAAGTTGTATTCTGCTAGTTAGGTAACTACATAACCAGTTATACAGATTGCCTGTAAATCCAATAGTTTTAAGCTTGTTACACAACAATTTATGATTCACAGTGTCAAATGCTTTGGAGAAATCTGTATAAATAGCATCCACCTGTAGTCTCCTTTCCAAAGCATCAGATATGTATTGCGTGAAAAGTAAAAGATTTGTCAAAGTTGATCTACCTGAAAGAAAACCATGTTGCTCTTCAATTAGTACATTGCATAAAGGTGTTTTAATAGAGTCACATATTATACTCTCTAGTATTTTAGGAATAGAAGAAAGAATGCTTATTGGTCTGTAGTTAGCTATGTTACTCCTGTCACCTGATTTATGAATAGGAACAATAAAACTAGATTTCCACAAACTTGGACAAATACCTGAATCAAGTGAATGAGAAAACAGAAAATATAAGGGATGGGTTAAAGTACATCTACATTTTTTTAATAGTATGGGTGGAATTCCATCTGGCCCTGAGCCCTTATAAATGTCCAAATTGGCTAATTTTTCAAATATGATTTCAATAGATACATTACAAGAATTTAGACTCACTGTTTTCTCATACTCTAAGATGGGCTGTATTAAATCATCATCATTTGCTCTGTAAATATTTTGAAAGCATTGCGCAAAGCTATTAACGATATCCGCACCATTATTAAGCATTGTGTTTCCAAAAAACATTGTGTTTGGTAGACCATTATTTTTGCGTTTGCTGTTAACAAAATTCCAAAAGTGCTTTACGTTTGAACTAATTCTAGATTCAGTTTGACTTATATAAATTTCATGACATGACCTGCTTAGTTCTTTGCATTTGGTTCTCAAGGAAGAGAAAAGTAGATAATCGTCCCAAGAATTTGTTTGTTTATATATCTTGTGAGCAATTTTTTTCCTAAATATTAATGATTTTAGGTCATTACTCATCCAACGAGGAAATTTGGGATTTTTTAATCTTGTACGTGGTATTGAACAATTGACACCAAACTGCAATATGGAGTAGAACAGTTCCGTGGCTTCGTTAACATCTCTGCAAATACCTAAAACGTTCTCCCAGGAGATACTAGCAAGATACATATTAAGAGCAACATAGTCTCCTCTCCTAAAATTGAAGGCAAAACTATCATATTGAAGCTCGGGCATATTATCTTTTATAGCTAAAGAAATTGATAACGCAGGGTGATAACGATCACAAGGCAATAAGTAATCGTTAGCAATTTCAACTGTTACATTTTCATTATCATTTGCAAAAACTAGGTCAAGTAAAACTCCGTTGCAATTTGTGATTTGATTGAGCTGAAATAGGTTATGAAATGCAAAAGTATCAACTAAAGTATCAGTAGCAGTGTTACTATTATTACTAAAGACACCTCTTTCATCATGGTACCATTCGCTGTTTGGCAGATTGTAGTCTCCTGTTAGAATGAACTTGTGTTCAGGAAAATTGTTACAGACAGATTCTACACTAATACAATGATTCTCATAGCATATTAAGGCTGAATTAGGCGGAAGATAAACTGTACCAAGTATATAGCATTGATTCAGAGTGCAAACTTCGACAAACAGTTCCTCCAAGTGAGCATGTGGTAATAGAATAGACCTCGATGAGTAACATTTTTTAACTGCAATAAGGACACCCCCTCCAATTACTTTAACACTAGTTAATGGAGAGCGGTCCTTTCGATATATATTAAAATTTAAAAGTCCCAATTCGTCACTACTGATACCATCACACAACCACGACTCAGTAAATATAAGCACATCATAGTCAGTTGTAGCAGCACTTTCTTCAAGAGCACCAAGCTTAGTTCTAATTCCTCTAACATTCTGATAATATACTGTTAGTTCATTAGACACAATGTGGGAGGTACCCCTGGAATTCAGTTTTTTTTCTGGATTACTATTTTTGGTACGCCACGAATGTACCTAATGGTAAGATTTTTTTCACCTTTTGAAACCCTATCTGCCAAATTAGTACGAAGTTCACTAAGGTATTTTCTCTGTAGATAGGTGGAATCGGAGCTAATCTTAACATTGGATGCAGCAAGTTTATTTTTATTTTTTAAAATTGATAGTGCTACATTCTTATTTTCAAGTACTACTTTAAGTGGACGTGACATATTATTCTTGATATTACCAAGTCTAATGACTTTTTTAACTTGAATATTGGGATTGATCACGCTTAAAGTTTGTTTAACTTTCTTCATATCTTCTTCAATTCTTGCTGGTGCTGTGCTAGAGTTGGTTTCATGGAGGTTATAAATAATAATATTATTTTCACGGAATTTACGTTCCTCCACTTCCTGGATGATGGTGTCAAGATCTGTGGCTTTGTTATCTCTAGGCAGTTCTAGTGAGCTAATTTTATCAATAAGTTGTTCCACCTTTTGTTCAAGAGAACTGATTTGCTTCTCCATCATAGGAATCATTTTAATACCCTCCTCACAGGATTCGCAAAAAAGTTTAAGGACTCTTCTACCCTTCAACTCCAACACCCTGATTTCTGATGCTGTCAGATTGGCACATTGATGATGAATATTCTGATTGCAACCATCACAAACCCAATATTCACCACCCTTGACATCCAACAAACATTTTGTGCATGACATATTTAAAAATTTTTAGATCAAGTACTGGCCTATCTTCTAAATATATTATTTGTAGAAGTACTGATAACTTTTTATGAAGAGTACTTAAGTTTTTGTTGAATTCAATTAGGAGAATATGTGCTTCTAATTGCAAATAAATGCAATTTCTGGAACATTCACTAATAATTATGAAAAATAACTTACAGATTAATAGGGTCTGAACTTTTACTGGTTTTCTGATACCAAACAACACATTAATCACTAATAAATATCACTTAAATTGTACATCATTAACAGAGCAGAAAAATATGTGTGACTTGTAGTAGATTATGATGTTGAATTATTATTGTTGAATTATTGATTATCCATTCTAGAAATATCCCTCTAAAACCAACGTTATATAATTTATTGCGAATAAATGTTATATCTAAGCAGTCAAAAGCACGTGATAGATCGAAAAATAGTCCTGCCACGTGGTTTCTACTATCTAATTCATCATAAATACGCTCAAACAAGCTGCATGCAGCCGTGAGTGTTGACTTTTTTGATCTAAAGCCGTGTTGGGTTGGAGTTAATAAATTGTATTCTTCTATAAAATTTAACATTCTGTTGTATACAACCTTCTCTATTACTTTTGAAATTATGCTAAGGACAGATACTGGTCTATAATTTGAAATATCATGAGGGTCATTCTTTTTGAAGATTGGAATAACTTTTGCCATTTTAAATATGGATGGAAATTGGCTGGTTGTTATTGAGAGATTAACTAAATGGGTTAAAGGAATCGATATGTGATCACTTATCAGTTTTATTATTTTTACAGATATGTTATCAATACCAGTACTAGGCTTATTTTTTAGTTGATCGATTGTATTTTTTATTTCAATTGGAGTTACCGGTAAAAAGAAAAATGTTTTGTTACACATTTTTGAGGTAGTACAAGAAGAAGGTAACGATGTGCCAAAATGAGTTTGAAGATTGTATTCTGTAATTGTAGCAAAATATGAGGCAAACGAATTAGCAATATCACAAGACTTGGTAATAATTTTACTATCATAATGTAGAATAATATCAGACCTGTTCTTTTGCCTACCAGTTTCACTGTTTACTAAATTCCAAACTGTTTTTGGTATATTGTAAGATTGATTAATTAAGTCACTATGAAAGTTTTTTTTAGTATTTATTAATAGAGAATTATATTCTTTTTTTACCTGTTTATAGGTATCTTGAGACTCGAGACTCCCTATATTTTTTGCTATCCAGTGTAGATTTTTTAGTTTTTCACTAGCGTGTCTTACCTCATTTGTTACCCATGTAGCCTTATTTGTTTTGTGTGCTTTATACCGTGTTTTTATTGGACAATATAAATTTAGATTGTAATCTAAAATGCTAACAAATGAATTTGTGGCATATTCAGCATTCAATTGTGAATAAACTTCATCAAAAACTGTAGAAGAAATCCCTGCTTTAAACATCAGCATATTTTCATCTGACATATCCCTGTAACTGATGGGTTTTTTATCTTTTTTCGATACTTTATTGGCTTGCAAATTTACACTAAGTGAAAATACTTTATGGTCACTGAAGTGACCCTCGAACACATTTGATTTATAAAGATGTGGTTCGATATTTGTCAATATGTAATTAAATTTTGTAGATGATGTTTTACCTACTTTATCTACGAAAACTCTTGTAGGAGCCTCAGATGTGACTCTCAGATTATAACTTACTAAAAACTCGTTAAAAGATTGCTTATTATTAGACATGACAAGATAATCAATGTTTAGATCCCCACAAATATAAATATCATGATATGACTTACTGCATAGCTCCAATATATTATGTAATTTACACAGAAAACTCTGAACTTCTCCTGATGGCGAACGATAAACACTAATAACACAAATTTTCCTATTGGCTATAAACAGAGAAATCGCACAGCACTCACACACCATTTCTTCACTAAAGTTAGAGACATCTAATGTTTTGAATTTAATATCAGTTTTGATGTAGATGATGGATCCTCCATGGATATGGAACTTTCTACAAAAATAAGAGGCGATGTTGTATCCATTCAGGGTCATAAATTGGATGTTTTCTTCAGTACACCAATGTTCTGATAGACAAATTATATCAGGTGTTTCCTGCAATGTTAAGACTTCAAGTTTGAGTAACTTATTTGTCAAAGATTGAGCATTTAGTTGCAATATTTTTAAACAACTGTCTGGTGATGATAAAAGTAACGTTTCTCTTGGATTTACTTGACTAAAAAAGAGTCTGGTCTATCTTCTCCAGTTGACAGACCTCTATTATGATGCTCTCGATCTAAGAATCTTCTTCCTAACCTAAAGTTAAATCGTTCAATGCCAATTTTTTTCGGCCAAAAAGCAGGATTGTAAATTTCTTCCCTTAAGTCAGGTAGTACACCTATCATAAAACATTGATTATCCCTTCTTTTATGGTCAGTTGGTAACAATTTTACTTGTATATTCTCACAGTTTGTCTTAGTTATTATGAAATTCTTGATGTGGTCCTCATTTACACTATCCGGAACTTTTGAGATGAATAGCCACAATTTTTTGTCTGGTTTTTCGGATTTTCCATGGAAATCCTTATCACCAATTCCAGTTCCCATTATTTTCTTGCGTCTTTTTGTCACAATCTGATATCCTTCATTGTCGGCTTTATTCTCTGAACCCCCTGTTGTGATATGATTAAGATTTATTTTTGTGCTTTCCTCATTCTCAACAACTAAATTTGTAATGTAGTCACATGTTTGTTTGGTTTGAATTTCCATTAATTGTGCATTTAATTTGTTTGCAGTAATTTTTGAAATGCCCTGTATATTGGAATTCCTTTCAACATGTTTGGTGTTTTTATCATTAAAATTTTTATTTGAGTCAGTTTCATTGTTTGTTTTGTATTTACAATTAGTCAACTGGACACTGGCCGTCTTATCTTCATTATCTTGAGTTTTTATTAAACCCTCATTAACAGTTGAGTTGGGTTTTTGTGAGATTCTGGTTCTGGTTATTTCTGATTTCAATAAATTTAATTTTTCTAGCAAGTGTTCATTATTTGATTTTAATAGATTATTGTTATTTAATAATAAATTGTACTTATCATCTTTTTCAGCTAACAGCCTTTTTAACCACTGATTTTCTATCGCTATGGCACTAAATGATTCGATGGGTTGTCCATCACTATTTTGGCAACAGATTACACGTGAATCTCCTATCTTGAAGAATTTCACTTTGTTTTTCACAGCACATGAGATGTGATAACTATTTCCACATACTATACAAACGAGTATTTTATTAGGCTTAGTTTGACAACATTTAAATGTATTCTCTTCAAAATCTACCTCTTTTACTACAGAGAGAGGTGACAGCACATTTTTACTTTCCGCCATCTTGGATAAGGCGCTCATAAACCTCACTAAACTGTAATCTAAGGTCCTAGTCATCTTCATTTAATTCTTGCAAGAACTGGATTTTGTAGGCTTTAACTGAATTCCTATGTAATACATGCAAAACTATAGAATGATCTATGTCATGTAATTGTGCAGCTCTGCTTGAGCATGTTTCTGGATCTTCAACGATACTCTGCATTAAATCTAAAGTTTTATTGTAATTTATAACAGTTTTTGGTCTACCTGTTTTAATGCCATCTTTTATTTGTCCAGTTTCCTCAATGTGATTTACAATTTTTTGTACCATTGCATTATTGATAGGAGAGGCTTGGAAAAATACTGTTGAACAAGTTGGCTACTTCACTATAAGATCTTTTTCTATCGTTGTAGCCCCTCATCATTAAAACCGTAATTAACTATTTTTCATTAAAGATCATCTGTATTGCAGAGCTTTTAAAAACGCATAAAATAACTGTCAGCTGTAGTTATTAATACAATTTATTTTATAGAACCTTTCAATAAATGTCAAACTTTTGTTAGTTTTATGAATTAATGTCAAAATCACAGCATTCTATATTTACTGAATTCAAGACTATTTGAATTTGAAGATAAAATACCAAGTGTTACATATAATTGAAGATTCCAATAAATCTCCCTTTTGCAGAATAGGCTTACCCTAGTTTTTCTACAATTAGGACAACCTATTTAAGAGATACATGTTTCCAGACTTTTGGTCCACCCTGTATACTTATATATATATATATATATATATATATATATATATATATATATATATATATATATATATTAAACTTAGAGCTAAGATTAATATTATTATAAAAATTAATATTAAACTCACCAGTCTTCCGGGTTGAACCGCGTCGATATCCATTTTGCCGAGCTTTCGACATCCTCTCTGATGTCTTCTTCAGGGCTTCCGAGGTCTCAGTCTCCCGAGCCCCCAGACACTACTACACTCACTAGTCACTTCTAGTTCACTCACTAGTTCACTACTACGACTGGGACCAGGGGACGGTTCATTTATACCGTCGATGGTGACGTGGCCTAGGTGGGGGTTAGGGTGGGGATTGGCGCGAGAGTTGGCGCGAACATTTCCGACAGTGGGATTTTGATTCGAAGATGGAGGGGGCGATATTTTGTTTATGAGAGGTCTCCATGTAGAAGGTAACCGTATGGCGTCATCTCTTTTATTAAGGCAATTTGGTCTTTTTTCTATTTCTATGGCTTCTCGGATAATTCTTGGTTTATAAAAGCGGATGGGGGCTATGGTTCTGGAGTTTTCGAAATCAATTTTGTGACCTGTATGAAGATGGTGTTGACCGAGAGCTGAAATTGAATCGGAATTGCGAACAGAAATGGAATGTTCATAAATCCTATTTTGAATTCTACGATTTGTTTGGCCTATATAGGATCGGGGACAGTCTGCACAAGGAATTTCATAAACTCCGTGCTGTTCGTTTGGAATATTGTCTTTGATTGATCGAACAAGAGATGAAAGTTTTTGTTGGGGGGTAAATATTGTTTTTATTCCTCTTGGTTTAAGAATTTTGTCGATTTTGTCAGTGACACCTTTGATGTAAGGAAGAAACGCTTTCGTATGATAAGGGTCTGAGTCTTTGGATTGAGATTGAGTGGGAGATTGATGTCTGTGGATGCTCCTATTGATGTGATTTTCGCGGTAGCCATTTTGGATGAGGGCTTGTTTTAAACAAGAAAGCTCAGCGGATCTACTTGCATCATCGGAAAGGCGTATTGATCTGGATACAAGAGTATTAATGACTGAATTAATTTGTGAAGGTGCGTGGTGAGAGTTGGCATGCAAGTAACGATTGGTATGTGTGGGTTTTCTATAGACAGAGTAATGAAAACCTTGGGATTGGTGTTTCTTTATGAAAACATCGAGAAACGGTAGGGATGAATCAGTTTCTACCTCCATCGTGAACTGGATACTAGGATGTATACCATTCAGATGGGTTTGGAAAGACACCAAAGCATCCCTGCCATGGGGCCAAATGACGAATGTATCGTCAACATATCGTAGCCAACATGTGGGTTTGAGCATTGATGTGGATAGTGCTCGGGTCTCGAAGTCTTCCATAAAGATATTGGCAATCACTGGAGATAGAGGGGAGCCCATTGGGGCACCATTTATTTGTTTGTAGAATTGATTTTGGAAGATGAAATAGGTGTTGGACATACAATGTTTAATGAGAGATAAGTGGTCTTGTTGGATACTGTGCTTAGTTTTCAGAATGTTTAGAGTTTCATCTATAGGAATGTTTGTAAAAAGTGAGACAATATCGAAACTTACTAGAATGTCTGACGGTGATATAGGGTATTGTTTAAGAAGTTCGATGAAATGAAAAGAGTTTTTGACGAAGGATGAAGCATTTTCGGCGAAAGGTTGTAGAGTTTTGGCCAAATACTTGGCCAATGGTTGTGTAGGGCAGTTGTATGCACTGACAATGGGACGTAGAGGAATATCGGCTAAACAAGCCCTCATCCAAAATGGCTACCGCGAAAATCACATCAATAGGAGCATCCACAGACATCAATCTCCCACTCAATCTCAATCCAAAGACTCAGACCCTTATCATACGAAAGCGTTTCTTCCTTACATCAAAGGTGTCACTGACAAAATCGACAAAATTCTTAAACCAAGAGGAATAAAAACAATATTTACCCCCCAACAAAAACTTTCATCTCTTGTTCGATCAATCAAAGACAATATTCCAAACGAACAGCACGGAGTTTATGAAATTCCTTGTGCAGACTGTCCCCGATCCTATATAGGCCAAACAAATCGTAGAATTCAAAATAGGATTTATGAACATTCCATTTCTGTTCGCAATTCCGATTCAATTTCAGCTCTCGGTCAACACCATCTTCATACAGGTCACAAAATTGATTTCGAAAACTCCAGAACCATAGCCCCCATCCGCTTTTATAAACCAAGAATTATCCGAGAAGCCATAGAAATAGAAAAAAGACCAAATTGCCTTAATAAAAGAGATGACGCCATACGGTTACCTTCTACATGGAGACCTCTCATAAACAAAATATCGCCCCCTCCATCTTCGAATCAAAATCCCACTGTCGGAAATGTTCGCGCCAACTCTCGCGCCAATCCCCACCCTAACCCCCACCTAGGCCACGTCACCATCGACGGTATAAATGAACCGTCCCCTGGTCCCAGTCGTAGTAGTGAACTAGTGAGTGAACTAGAAGTGACTAGTGAGTGTAGTAGTGTCTGGGGGCTCGGGAGACTGAGACCTCGGAAGCCCTGAAGAAGACATCAGAGAGGATGTCGAAAGCTCGGCAAAATGGATATCGACGCGGTTCAACCCGGAAGACTGGTGAGTTTAATATTAATTTTTATAATAATATTAATCTTAGCTCTAAGTTTAATTGTACTAACCGCGGAAATCTTTCCGAACATATATATATATATATATATATATATATATATATATATATATATATATATATATATATAATGTGGAAACCACTTATGGAATAAAATTATTTCTATCCTTGTTTTAAAAAATTAGAAAAAATGCTGAGACCCTTTTACTTTTATATATAAATGTGCACTTTTTAAAAATAAATTTAAATGTACAGGGTGACTCATGCAAGCCTAACATAGTGTCGTCTCCGGTGTAATTAATAAACGTATGAAAAACTGATTGCAACTTGGTGCAAGTTTCCATGTTTATTAATTTGTCCAACTATTGCGCAATATGGTGTAATATTGCGTAGTTGGCCGGTACGCTCTTATTGTGGCATTATCTTGAAGAGACAATGCCATTATGGTTTTATTAGGTGGTGGAAATAAAACACATTCTTTCTAAGAAGAAAAAAACTCAGCTTCAGAGTCTTAGAAAGAAACAGAGCCCTTCGAGCAAAGTGCTCTAGGGAGCTACCCTACACGGGTAAAACCATGAGTTAGACACTACTATCACTACTGTCACAACTGACTTGAGATCCGAAAATGTCCCATATTTAAAGATAAATTAACTTTTATATGAAACTTTTTCATTTCTCAACCAATTAAATTTAATTATATGTTCCAGAAGGAAGGGCGATGAACATCGAAGTGCGTGATTGGTGGCACTTGATGACAATAGCTCACAAGCTTTATTTTTAATGGAACACCCTGTATATTTTTATATTTTTAAAAGCTCCTTAACAACCTAATCTCAACTAACTATATTGTGTAGGGTCTATTACGAATATGAGAGTGTGAAATTTTGAAATTATACAGCGTAGAAACCACTTATGGCACAAAATTGTTTGTGTTGTTATTCTAAAAAAATATAAAAACGCTGGAACACCATGTATATTTTCATGTTTTAAAAAGTTCCTTAACAACATGATCTTAATAAACTATATTATGTAGGTTCTGTTATGCATAATATAGGGTGTTTCGTCAAGAAATTAAATACAAAACCCAATATATTGATATTTAGTTTACAATATTGATGTCTGTATTAAAAAAATACCTTAAAGTGTGGTAAGTTATTAATTTTAATATTTCATATATTTAATGTCTTAAGGAAAATTATACATAATTTCAAAATTTCACCTTGCATTATTTACAACATACCCTACATAATATACTGTTTTAAGATCGGGTTGTTAAGGAGCTTTTAAAAAGAAAAATATACAGAGTGTTCCATTAAAAATAAATATGATGGACTATGCTAGTCTTGTGTGAATCACCCTGTACATTTAAGTTAACTCAACTGTCTTTATAGTCCAAAAAAAGGCAGTCCGGGTGATCTTAGGACTAAAGGTGGGAAAATCCTGTAGAGGCCGATTCAAATCACTCAATATACTCACTTTCTCAGCCATCTATATATTTGAATGTATTATGTTCCTTTTTAAAAAATTTTCTTTGTTTTACAACCTGCTTCCTAATCATGAATATAATACAAGAAGCCTTAATTTGAATTTACCAATTCACAGATTGTCTATAACAGAGAGAAGCCCTTTATATGCATGTGTTAAATTTTATAATAGTCTATTATCTGATATTCAACAGGAAACACACTATAGAGCTTTTAAAAGAAAGGTTTTTTAACGCCTAGTTGACATTGAGCCCTATACTGTGAGGGAGTGCCTGGCCTATCATTCTCCTTGATCAGCATATTTAATTTGTAATGTTAATATATTTTAAATGTGTAATGTCAATATATATATTTTTTAATCTGTAATTAATAATGTGATGTTATTTGCTCAATTATGTTTAAAAATTTATGCAAATAAAAATTTACTCTACTCTAAATTTATATTTAAAAAGAGCTCATAAGTTGGTAATAAAATGACATCTGAAAAGGAAACCTACTATGATTTTTACAATTCAAACTTTATAGGTATGTGCGAATGCTTGGAAATTGTGAATTGGGACAACCTTTTACAAGATGGTGTAAAATTATTATGCTTTCAATGTTTTATAATACTTTTGAGTCTACGATTAAGTTATGTGTTCCTTTAAAAACAATGTGTTCTAAAAAATTTCTGTGTTGGTACTCTCCTCAGCTTATAAGCTTACTCAAGGATAAAATAATGGCTCACAAAATTTATAAAAGCACCAGATCTCCAGACAGTTATGCACATGTTATTAGACTCGGAGCTCAGTGTAAACTCTTGTCAAGGGAGTATTACTTGGTTTTGAATAATGAAATTTCTAAATTTCACTTATATCATTATTTTTAATAATTGTTGAATAAAACAAATCATGAACATCTAACCAGTTTGCATAATTGCCATTAAATTGTGACAGTTGAATAGTTTGCAATTTTATACCTGAATTGAATGAGCTATTACGATAAGAAAGTGAATTTTGATCTGCACTACCGTTGCTAGATATAATAGTTTTAGGCTGCAGAAGCTCTTTGGCTTTTGCAATATTAGAAAAGTAAAAATTATTATTTTATTTATCGTATGGCAATTACAACACATTTAGAACAAATACACAAACACTAGTAATATAGGTATTTGACAAACTTTAAATAGTTACAAACAAACATCAAGTGTATTTATATAATCAATTGACTCTGAAGTTGCAAACAGGAAGTCTTCAGGGCTACCATTGTAGGATCTTGAGGGACACTCTTGAATAATGTGGTCGATGGTTTGGTTCTCCCCACAGTCACATTGAGGAGACGGGTTCTTTCCCCATTTATGTAGCATGTATGCACATCTGCCATGTCTGGTTCGGATTCTATTTAGAGTGGACCATGTTTTGCGTGGAAGATCAAAACCTGGTGGCTTGTGGGTAATGCAGGGCATGTTATGTTGCCATTCGTTCCATTCTTGGGACCATGCATTCGTGATGTTGAACTCCTCATGTATCATTCTTGCCGTTTTCATTGGTGGTTTTCTAGAACGGAGACGGGTATTTCGTCAATCCTCGGTATCTTGGTGGATCGGCAGGTTTATATTGTTCATGATCTTTTTGTATGCACGTGTAAGTGCGTCGACTCGTCGTAAATGTGGAGGTGGGATGTGACTTAATACTGGAAGCCATTGGGTGGGAGTTGATTTAATTGTACCAGCTATCATCCTCATAGTGCTGTGCAGCTGATTGTCGACCTTTTTTACGTGTGGACTGTGTAGCCAGACTGGAGCACAATATTCAGCAGTCGAGAAAACAAGGGCTAAGGCAGTAGAGCGGAGAGTGGAAACCGATGCTCCCCAGGTGGTACCGCAGAGCTTCTATATAATGTTATTTCTTGTACTCAACTTTTGGGCAGTTTTTGTTAAATGCTCTTTAAATGATAGCGTTCTGTCTAGTGTTACGCCCAGGTACTTCGGTGTTTTGTTGTGGGTAAGTGTGGTATTTTCAAACCGTATGTTGAGTTCCTTTCCAGCAAGTTTATTGTTCAGGTGAAAGCAACTAACTTCTGTTTTGGATGCATTTGGTTGAAGTCGCCACTTGCGAAAATATTTGCCCAATGTATATAAGTCTGCCGTCAGAACTTCTTCAGACGTTTCTAGTATTCTGCATCGTGTAGCGAGGGCCCAGTCATCGGCGTATCCGAACTTTCTTGACTGTGTTTCCGGCATATCTGCTAGGTATAAGCTAAATAGTAGTGGAGAGAGCACTGACCCCTGTGGTAGGCCATTCTTAAGTTTCTTTGGTATGCTGATATGTGTGCCCATCACTACTTGAAACATTCGGTCGTTGAGCATGCTATCTATTAGGCGTGCTATTGGTTTACAGGGGATTGCACGGAGAATTTTGTATATAAGGCCCTCTCTCCATACTGTATCGTAAGCTGCCGAGAGATCAATAAATGCCGCTGAAGTTTTAATTCTTCTTTGGAAACCCGCTTCGATGTAGGTGGTGAGTGACATTACCTGGTCTGCACAGCTTCGTTCTGGTCGAAAACCCGCTTGTTCGACTGGGATCGCCTGGTACAGTTCTGTACTGATTCTATTATATATAAGCCTCTCTAATAGTTTGTAGATGGCAGAGAGAAGCGCAATTGGTCTGTAGTTTTTTTAGGTTGTCTGCGGGTTTGCCTGGCTTTAGTATGGCTATTATCTTAGAGCGCTTTAGTTCTTGTGGAATATTTCCAGTTACCATGATGTCTGTGAAAAATCGAGCCAGCCAAACTTTTGTATACTTGTCACAATTTATTAGGAATTCAGGGTGAATGTTATCAAATCCTGGTGCCTTTGCTGGCTTAACGTCTTTAAGAGCCTTTGATATGTCTTCGCTGGTGAAGGGGAGGGAATGCTCCGTTTCTGTGGCTACGTGTTTTAAAGTTTTAAGTTCTTTCTTTACGAAAATGGTGTGTGCTTTATCCTTTGGTGCCCTGGATGTTTTTACTATATGTGATGCTATGGCATCTGGCTTTACGGCTGCCTCTCGGCGTTTCGTATGGACACCACTCCCTAATTTTCTCAGTAATGACCATGCCTGTCTGCTTGATTTCTGGAAGTTTAGACTTTCGCTTAGCGGCGTCTAGGCTGAACAGTAGTTCATCCGCTATTTCTTGGTCGCCAGTTTCAAGAAAGCTCTGATATAATTCCTCGCTATTTTCCGACCAGCCAGGGATATATTCTTTGCGATAGCCTCTTGGTATGTGTTTTTTGGCTACACTTAGGACGGCACCAACAAATCTGTGGTAGTTTTTGTTATTAGGTGTAATCCACCCTAGGCATTTATCCAGATCCGCAGAGAAGTCAGTCCAGTTGGCCTTTTTAAAATTCCATCTTGGACGTGGGATATAACTAATTAAAGGGATTTGCGTCCCTACTTCTATTATTACTGGTCGATGTTGGCTGTGTGGGGAATCAGTTAGAACTCTTCGTGAAGTTGCTAGAGGTATGTCTTTGTTGTCGGTCGAGACGAAGCATAGGTCGGGGTTGTATTCCCGCCTCCATGCCGCGGATCTGAAGGTTGATCGATCTTTGGCATCAAACAAAAGGTACAGGCGTTCGTCTTCTGCCCATTTTATTAAAGCATTCCCATTCGCATCATTATTTTTGTACTTCCACTGTTCATGATGGCTATTGTAATCTCCAACGTATACAGCAGGGTGAGGATGTACTTCAATTGCTTGGGCTGGCCACGACGTAGCAGGTGGCTTGTAAATGTTGGACACGGTAATGTTAGCGATTTTTATGACTACATTATAAATACAGTCATCAGTGGAAGTAGAGATTAGCGAAGCATTTTCAATATCTTCTTTGACATATGTGGCTGTGCCGTATGTTCGGTGGTAAGTTGCGCCTAATAGTTCATAGCCCGGTATTTTGCCCCTTTTCAGTTGGTTGGTGATCAGGGAGCCTAAGTATGTGAATTTGTCCATCACTTCAAAGGTAGAGCTTTCGACCGTGAATTGGTGGCCTATGTTTCTGGCTCTATTGTTGGGTGTTGATGCCATAGTTTTCTCCTCATTTACTTGCAGGCCAATATTTTTTGTGGCGTTTGACAAGGTGGTATACATTTCTTTTAGCTGGCGTGTTGTGTGGGCAACTAGGTCAACATCATCTGCATATGCCAAAATTTGGGATGATTTATTAAAAATGTTTCCTCTGTTGTCTATTTGGGCATCCCTGACTGCTTTTTCCACAGCTATGTTGAAAAGGAGACACGCCAGCGCATCTCCCTGTCGCAGCCCAACATGCGCTTCAAATGCCTGTGATTGTTCGCCCTGTATTTCGACTTTGCAAACAACTTTACGCATTGTAGCCTTAACCAATGTTATCAGTTTATCGGGGATGTGTAATTCATCCATGGCTTCATACAATTTATTTCTTAGGACACTATCATAGGCCGATTTAAAATCTACGAAAAGATGGTATGTGCCGATATTGAATTCTTTGGTTTTTTCCAGTATTTGCCTTAGCACAAAGATCTGGTCTGTTGTTATCCTTACATAGTCCGATCCTTGGTTTAAATTCTTTTCTTGCTTTATTTAGATTTTTATAGAATTTTCTTGTTTGATTTTCCTTTTTAATGCCTCATAGTTCTTCCAATATTCTCTTTTCATAAGTTCGCTTTTTTCTTCGATGGATGTACTTCTCTTCTCTTCTGAGATCATTATATTTTTGTCCTTTTTCTCGAGTTCTTCTTTGCTGCATCAGTTTATATGCATTGTTCTTTCTTCTTGTAATGTCCTCGCACTCTGCATCGAACCACTCATTGCGTGGTGGTGGTCTTTGCGGCCCTAGAATGTTATTTGCTGCATCTTTAATATAATTTTTACACATGTCCTATTGTTCACTAATTGTTAAATTCTCTTTATTTATGTATTTTCGATATAGTTTTGAAACCTTTCTACCGTTTGCGGGTTTTTGAAGAGTTCAATATTAAGGCGCCTTATTTTGGTACTTCTATTGACTTATTTGATATTTTTCTGACTTCCAAAGGTTTGTTTAAAAGAAAGCGGTATCTTAAGCATCTATAAGACAGAAATGTAGGTGCCTAATACATATTTATTATATTATTGGCTGAATTTTTGCTGTCTGGCATTTTATTAAGCTTTACTTTATTACTTTATGTCTGAATTTTTTTCTTGTAGTAAATGTTTATAGTTGGTTTTGTATTTTAGGTTTTACTCAGGAGGAGAAGAAAATTAAAGTTTTGGAAACATTTCTTGAACATTCATCACATAAAAGACAAAGTCGACACGCTGATAAAAAAATCGTAAATAAAAATATAAAAGTTCAGAGATCTTACAATTGTGAAATTTGTTTCAAAAAGTTTTCTCAACTTAAAAGTTTGAAAAGACATTTGATGTTACACACTGGTGAAAAATCTTTTAAGTGTGAAATTTGTTTTAAGCAGTTTATTCAAGAATATGATTTGAAAAGGCATTTGAGAGTTCACACTGGAGAAAAACCTTACAAGTGTGAAATTTGTTTTAAGAAATTTATTCAAGCAGACCATTTGAAGTCACATTTTAGAGTGCACACCGGAGAAAAACCCTACAAGTGTAAAATGTGTTTTAAGCGCTTCAGTCATGGATCTACTTTAAAAAGGCATTTAATAATGCACACTGGAGAAAAACCGTGCAAGTGTGAAATTTGTTTTAAGCAGTTTTCTCTAAAAAGTCATTTGAAAACACATTTGAGAGTGCACACCGGAGAAAAACCCTACAAGTGTAAAATTTGTTTTAAGCCGTTTTCTCTAACAAGTCATTTGAAAACGCATTTGATAGTGCACACAGGAGAAAAACCCTACAAGTGTGAAATTTGTTTTAAGCAGTTTGGAGAAGCTGGTGCTTTGAAAAAGCATTTGAGAATTCACACTGAACGAAAACCTTACAAGTGTGAAATTTGTTTTAAGCAGTTTGGAGAAACTGGTGCTTTGAAAAAGCATTTGATAATTCACACTGAAGGAAAACCTTACAAGTGTGAAATTTGTTTTAAGCAATTTACTCGTGCAGACAATTTGAAAACGCATTTGAGGGTGCATACTGAAGAAACACCTTATAAGTGTGAAATTTGTTTTAAGCAGTTTAACCAAGCAAGTAATTTGAAAAGACATTTGAGAGTTCATCCTGGAGAACAACTTTACCCATTGTGAACTTTACTTTAAGTAGTTTACTGTAGTCACTGACTAAAAAGACATTTGAGGTGTTATGAAATCCGTACGGTTAATAACACGTTGCCTGTCGTAGGAATTACCATTAAAAAAGGAATGTTTGCTACTTTGTATGGATCTTCAAACAGTGAAATGACTCCATCACTAAATGCAACCAAAATTTATTTTAAAATGAAGCTGAGCTGTTATAACTTTACAATTTACCAAGCAAAAAGTCACCAAGCAACTTGTTAGTGGTTTAATGAAATCGATTCTGGACTGCAGGCTTCGATGTTTGTCTCATGTCTGATTGATTATTCGGAAAGGCATTGCTTGGGACATAATCTTCCAATTAATATCTATTCCGGTGAATGCACATTCCAAAAAAGGGATACTAATTTGTCAAATGCTCTATCAAATTTCGGAAATGGGCACCAAATATCAATCACACAAAAATGTCTAACAAAAGGACATACGCAAATAGAGTGCGATTGTGTACACATTTTGCATTGAACGGAAATTTAAAAATAGGGCAATTGAATTGCTATGTTAATAATTCAATGGAAACCTGAGTCATATGAAGTAATCCAGTTGAGGAGCGATTTTTTCATGATTACAGTAGATCAGAAGCCTTCGTTACTCCAACATCAGACCAGGGAAAGATAATCTTGTAACAGATATTAAGGCATTACAATATGGGATTAATGGTAAACTAAGAGTACATGTTAATTGTGATTATGAATTCAAAACCCATCCTAGCAGACCCAAACAAATGTTTAATTATCCTATGCTCCATAAAGATGGTTTGCCCACTAAAGAGAAAAAATGGAAGCACCTTCAGCAACTTAAAAAGTGTTATATCTCAAGCGTGTCACTTATTTTATGGCAACCTGCCATATATTCTGGATCGTACTGGGCAAAATACCGAAAATGACAGCAATGGTATACAAGAAATCATGAAAAAACAATCAATGACCAAGCAACGACAAATTAAAAAAAAAAGGAGAACGTAATTTCATTTAGTTTCCATATATTAAGTTTTTTCCAAGACCGCAATAAGCGTTGTATTGTGTTTTATAATTTATTGATGTATAATACGAATATGCATTATTAATAAACTTTCGAAACTTACCTTAAAATCCTTTGCTCAAGGCATAAAATTATATTCAATATCTGCTGTCTGCAATTTTACGAAACATAAAAAATCTTTTTCTTAAACAAATTGATATATTCAAGAACAACATATTTTTGGAAAATATAATAAAATTTTAAATTCACAGTGGCCTTATCTTACCTCATAATGTTTATATATATATATATATATATATATATATATATATATCTGGACCTCAGAGCCAAACGGTATTAAGTCCTGTATTTTAAATTTTACAGGAGAACAATTTGAAGATTTTGAAAAATGGTATTTTTCGAACAAATTCCTAGTGTAAATAGGAGTACACGAATTATTATTTTCCCAGTTATGTTTTTTAAAGATAAACAAAGCTGATAATAACTAACCTCTTACTTTAATTTATTTAAATAATTTTAAATTAATATTGGGACTTAATACTCTTTGGTTCTAACAATGGACTTAATATCTTGTGTTGTGACTTAATACCATATTTTGTGACTTAATACTGTTTGGCTCGTACTAATCTGTAGATACGATGGACTAGATTTATTAATTAAGAAACTCACAGTAGAACAATGCAAAGTACAAACAGCATTATATCAATTCCAATTAAATAATAAAACGCAAAATGACACCAAAAATATTTATTTCTTAAAATAAATGAAATCAAACCTAAATGTTACAAAGGAATAATTATAACTAACTTAAAACAGAAAATTCATAATAAATATCATTGTATTTTGTAGTCATCCTCCTTGAGGTTACCATGTGGAAGATTTTTAAAGTATTCATGGAATCTTTTAGGCATCCATTGTAATAAGTTCTGCAAGTCGTTATATTTTTTAGTTGAAATAGGCTTAATTGTGTCTCTTATTGGTTTCAAAATTAAATTGGCATTGAGAACAACTTCCTTAGAATTATTACATTTTCCTTTGCGTGGTAGTCTTTTTGCTGCTCTATTGAAATCAACTTGTTCAAAATTCTCTTGATTAAAATTTGTTTTAAAATGTAAAACTCCAGGTGTTTCTGCTAAAAACTTCATATGAACAACTTTAGATATTAAAAAGTTTTGATTAGTTATCGTTTTTTTGTTATTTTGAAAATAAAATCTGGATTCTTCAGATAACTGGGTAAAGTTCTTAAAGTCCATGGTTTCCATTTCCGCTACCTCCAATTTATTGTCACAAAGTCTGAAAAGCTGTTGCCAATCCCACGGAGTTATTAACGAAAATTGACTGGAAGCCTTCTTCTGTCTTTCTATTCGTGCATGAATTGTATCCACCTCCATCTGAGTATGTCCTCTTAAAAGGTACTTATGTTCAATGTATTTTATTGACGGTTTCAGCTTAAGAATCGAAAGATAGCACATAATCATCTGAATATTTCTATTTTGTGATAGGGAGGGACAGTTGTCACTCCAGATAACAATCCTTTCTACTGATTCTTTTACATTTCAATTAATGTATTTCAGAAGGCATGAAGCCATTTCATTTCCACCACGTCCGGCTATAGATTCATCCCAGGTAAAACAATATCCTAATTTCTCTATTGCATCATATACAGTATAATTGAATGGGTGTGGGTAAACATTTTTGTAAATCCACCGAAAGTATTTTGGTGTTCGCTTCGGTTTTAAAAGTCTCTTTATCCTGTCGCTTTAGTTTGTACCGATGATCTGCATCAAAAAGATGAGAGTCATAGTTAGTTTGTAATTCAAGGCGTTCTTCCAAGGATACAGAATCTTTGAGATTGATAACATACCCATCACATGTGTCACATGTACCATTTCCTCGCTCTTTGAAGGCTAAATTAAATTCAGAATTGAAAATTTCATTATATAACCACTGCTTGGGAATATGTTCTTTAGGAATTTGACGTTCTACACCATCCTCATAGAAGCACCGATACATTATAGAAATATTGAGATGGCTCCCTAAATACATCCTCTGGGATTTATTCCTGGAGTAATGTGATTCTATACACGGGAACTTCTCTATGTGCTCCCTGATAATGTTTCTTATGTTCGCGGATATTTTCTTAGAGGGTTCATGTTTACCCCTTTGATCAGGTATTACAATTGCCCCAAGTTGTCTTTTCGTTAATGCATTACGTACAGTAATTTGTGAAATATTTAAGGTGTTAAGAAAATATGTACGACACACACTTAGCCTCTTACCATTTACACTAAAAAAATACTTCAACGACGTTATTCTTTTTCCAGCACGAGATCCCGTTCTAGCACGTACACGCTCAACTGGAACTTCTTCGATACAGCTAGCTATAAATTGTCTTTTTTGGTCAAGTTCGATGGTACCATTCCAAAATTGTGAGTCAATTAGAGCACGACTCTCAACTGATATATTCTGTTTGCACTGCTTTCTACATTCATCACGACAAGGTGGTCTCATTTCATTTTTTCCAATAAGCTTATTGGTGGCTGACAGATATTCTTCACCAGCAGCTTTCTTCTGCTTTTTAACGTTTTTCTTCCAATTGGTAGTATTTCTTTTTCTTCTCTTTCCTTTAGTGTCTCGTATTTCTACTTCTTCCTCTTGTTCTTCTAGTTCATTTGTATCACTGCTTTCATTAGGTAGATAAGATGGATCCTCAGCTTCAGTATAGACTTCTTTATGTAACACACTTGCACCTACTTCAGCTGCTCTATAGTAAGGTCTATCGTCAACATGTTGAACAATAATTTTTGAAGTTGTTTCGAATTCGTGTTTCGTGTTTTAAAATGTATTTGTACGCCATTTTTTGTAATGTTCAAATTGTTTTAGTTTACTCCTGAGGAAGTTATTAAATAAATAGCGAAATATTGAGTATCTCAGAAAAAAGAAAGATTTTCATTACAGATCACTTTACCCGATAATTCGAACGTATTTATAAATTATTTTTTGGTCGAAATAATCACTTCTAATATATATATATATATATATATATATATATTGTACTTTATCTTTTATGATACTCTGTAGAGAGACCGGTTTATACTTCTTGGCCATTGTTTAACTAGTAAATATTTCATATTTTAAATTTTAAGAAGAATTCTGGTGAAGTCCACAAATCGGGAAGTAGGTCATTATCCAAATTCCATTTAAAAAAAGGTGACTCCATCTTTACGCACAATATAGAATGTGAACACACAGCACACGTTTACTAAACAGGAACACTCTAAACACATACAAACATTTACAGCACATTAACCATACTGAGCATTTAAATAATTAGAGTTTGAATTTCCATGGGGCAAAACATCTACCCTCGTATCATTTTAGCCAAATGTGGCTGTTGCCTATAACACCGAGGTCAAAAGTGAATCAACCTCCAATTTTGTTGTGGTACCATAACCTTGTCAACAATCTTGGCGGTTGTTATACACACCGTTTTTCAACTAAATAATGAATGTGTTGAGGTACACATTAAAGGCAATAGGGCTGACTATTATTCATAGTGGACAGAAACACAGGTTTCTGTAACATATTTATATCATTTACTACTTCTGCTGTCTTAAATTATGTTATGCTTTAATTTATTTTCCCTTATACTCAAATATTTATATTATAGTTGGTTTGTATTTTAGGTTATCTCCAAGACGAACACAAAATGGATATTATAGACACGCTAATTGAAGATTCATCTTACGAAGGAAATTATACGAGTCAACATTCTGAAGTAAAAATATTGAATAAAGATATGAAAGTTGCGACTGTACAAAGACCTTACAAGTGTGAAATTTGTTTTAAACAGTTTTCTTACAAATGTTATTTGAAAAGACATTTGAGAGCACATGTTGGTAAGAAATCTTACAAGTGTGAAATTTGTTTTAAGTGGTTTACTCAAGAATATGATTTGAAAAGGCATTTGAGAGTGCACACTGGAGAAAAACCGTATAAGTGTGAAATTTGTTTTCAGCGATTTACTCAAGAATATGATTTGAAAAAGCATTTGAGAGTGCACACTGGAGAAAACTCTTACAAGTGTGAAATTTGTTTTAAGCAATTTAGTAGAGCAGGTCATTTGACAACACATTCGAGAGTGCACACTGGCGAAAAACCTTCCAAGTGTGAAATTTGTTTTAAGCGGTTTACTCACGAATCTGTTTTGAAAAGACATTTGAGAGTGCACACTGGAGAAAAACCGTATAAGTGTGAAATTTGTTTTCAGCGATTTACTCAAGAATATGATTTGAAAAGGCATTTGAGAGTACACACTGGAGAAAACTCTTACAAGTGTGAAATTTGTTTTAAGCAATTTAGTAGAGCAGGTCATTTGACAACACATTCGAGAGTGCACACTGGCGAAAAACCTTTCAAGTGTGAAATTTGTTTTAAGCGGTTTGCTCTCGAATCTGGTTTGAAAAGACATTTGAGAGTGCACACTGGAGAAAAACCGTATAAGTGTGAAATTTGTTTTAAGCAATTTTGTCAAGCAAGTTATTTGAAAACACATTCGAGAGTGCATACTGGAGAAAAACCTTACAAATGTGACATTTGTTTTAAGCAATTTAGTCAAGCAAGTCATTTGAAAACACATTTGAGAGTGCATACTGGAAAAAATCTTACTAATGTGACATTTGTTTTAAGCAATTTAATCAAGAAGGTAATTTGAAAACACATTTGGAAGTACACACTGGAGAAAAATCTTACAAGTGTGAAATTTGTTTTAAGCAATTTGGTAGAGCAAGTCATTTGACAACACATTCGAGAGTGCACACTGGCGAAAAACCTTCCAAGTGTGAAATTTGTTTTAAGCGATTTACTCAAGAATCTGATTTGAAAAGGCATTTGAGAGTGCACACTGGAGAAAAACCGTATAAGTGTGAAATTGGTTTTAAACAGTTTTCTTACCAATGTTCTTTAAAAACACATTTTATAGTGCACACTGGAGAAAAAGTGTAAAATTTGTTTTAAGCCGTTTTCTTGCAAACATATTTTGAAAATGCAGTGAACAAAAATAAATGTTACATTTGTTTTAAGCAGGTTTCTTCCCAGGTACTTAAGGTTGATCTGCACCCCCCAGAAGACAAACTACACATTTGAAAAACGTTGAGAAGGTATGTGACAACTAGAAGTATTTTGACAAATTTTGAGCAAACTTCATATTTTCGTTTTCGAAAAAACTCTAAAAAAACTACTTTTTTCCAAGTATAAAGCGGGAAAACCAGACATACAATTTTGTTAATTTTCTTACAGCATAAAGATATAACCCTAAGAAATACTTGTGAATTTTTTAAACATTTTTGAATGTAGTCTTGTCACAATGGGAAAAATCAATTTGTTCCTGCTTATAATAAAGCTACCGGTAAAAAACCGGAAAAAACTTTAATAACAACATATAACTGTAAAAGTGGACAATATTTCGACTGGTCCAACGAAGACTGTAGTAACTCATTTTTTATGTAATTGAGATAATTATAAAAATGTATTTACACTGTTACCAAAATTCATTAATCTATTAAATGGATGTTTTTATAGCATTAAGTGATACTTTTAATAATGATCTTACAAGGGTAAAACAGATTTAAGACAGAAATGGTCATAAGTGACTTTTGAATGAGTTACTATAGTTTTCGATGGAGATATTTTTAAAGTAATAAATACCAGAATTATTTGTTTCTTAACTTTATTTATATAAAATGCTACATTTTGAAGAAGCTACTGATATAATTTGCAGTTTTATATTTTAATTCAATTTTCCTCATCCGACTCTTCTTCGCTCTCAACTGAATCAACTTCGAGCTCGACTTTAGGAGGTACATAACTCTTTGAATTAAGATTTTTATAAAATCCATGGTACATTGTGGGTATTTTGCCGGTATTACACAGCCACAGTAATCCTTTTAGCTTTTTTTCTTCAATTGGTAATGGTGCATCATACAGTTTCGGTGGAAATTTGATAGTAGTGGAAGGCCGTCCTCTGTATTTTCGATTTAATTTTATGTCACAACCTCTAAAACCATCATCTAATTAGTATTTAAACATTATAGAATTTTGGTGTTCATGCGAAAATTTTATTTCTCGTATTTTGCTAACTTTTTTTTTCGTTGTCAAGTTTCCAATTCTCGGTATCAGTCAGTTTTTTAAAATTAAAAAAATTATCTTGGGACATTTCCGTAACATCATAAACTCTTCCTGTAGTTTTAGCCATTCTAATTAATGTAACCCACTGTTCTGGCACATATACAACCGATTGCCTTTTCTTTGCATTTTCGATAACAGCATGCATACTGTCACCCTCTTTCTGAGTGTGGCCTTTTTCCAGAAATCTGTGAACAATATCAATATGAAAATGAGCAGCAGCAAAAGCAAACATCGAAAACACAAAACGATTCCTATTTTGTCCCCCACAGTTTTCTGAGTAGAATATTATCGTTTTAACACTTTGTTGTGCCTTGAGATCTAAAAATTTCCAGAGGCAACTGGCAATTTCATTAGGACCTCTTTTAGCCACCTGCTTGTGCCATACATAGCAGTAACCCTGATTATTTCCAACATCATAAACTGTAAAGTTATATGTAGAGTATTTGCTTTTGTAGTAAAAATCACTTACGTTAGACAAAGGGGTAGCTAAAACCTTTTGAAGGTCAAAGCAAGCCACACACAAGCTCTTATCATCTAGTGCAAGCTGTTTGTCTATGTCTTTTAAGTTTCTGATAACTTCTTTGTTTTTCATATGGGACTCATATTGTTCAAGCAATTTTGCTTTTTCAGCATCACTAGCCATATTAAAAACAGAACAAACAGTACACTGGTCCTTTTTTGGTTTAAAGAACCCAATATTGAACTGTTCATTGAAAATATCTCTATACTGGCGTGACGTGGCAGCTGTAGTGATGTTATTTTTTTCGCAATGCTCGTTGTACAATCGGTACATTTTCTGGATAGTTAGCCCTTCTTCAAGGTACATCTTCATCGTATTCTTACGGGTATAATTTAAAGGTACTACAGGAAACTGATTTATGTGATTTTTTACGTTGTCTATAAGTTCTGGTGATAGTTTATGTGGTCTGTTAGTGTGCTTTCCACGTTTATCTTCCTCTAATGATCCACCATCTTTCAGTTTCCTTAATGCTGTAGTGATCCAAGTTTCTGAAACGTTAAGGGTTTCCAAAAACATAGTTTTGCAAACACGTTGTTTTTCATTGCGAATGTAGAAGTAATATTCTCAAGAGTAATTTCTTCGAGACCGTTGTTCTGCAGTAATAGTTACTTGTTTTTTGGCAACCTGTCTCACATGACGAGCAATAAAATCCCACTTTCTCGTATGATCTTTTAACTTCCAAAATTCGTTGAAAAAAAGGTCTCTTATCTTCTTTAGCTATTTTGGTAGCACATTTTAGTCTACATGTGTTTGCGCATGGTGCACCCATCTGTCTTCCTTTAATTTGAATACCTTTTCGATTTTTATGTTCAAGTCCCAGGTTTAGACTTGTTTTAGATTTTTCACTCGCCCACTTACTAACGTCTCTAATTCATTTCCTACTTACTCTCTCTATATTGCCTCTGCTTCTTCTCTTTCTATTTGTGGTTGCTTCAGTTATATTCTTATTAGGTTCAATTATTACTTCAGGGATGTTTTTGTCTTCTGTCGGAATGTAATCTGGGTCAGTATCAGAGTCTGCATGAAATGGTTCCTCATCGCTTTCCTTCTCAATTATTTCATTTTCATTCCTATTGGCTTTATTCTCTTCTAAGCTTACTAAAATTAAACAAAAATGAGGTAAATACCTACGTAATATTTTTTCATGCGGAATTTAAACCAACCTGTAGAACATTCAGGATTAATATCAGTCTCGTGGTCACCACGATCCTCATTCGCCTTTTTGTATTTGCTTTCTTCTACAATACTTTCAGCAATATGTTTACCTTAAAAAATAAGTAGGTTTTTACTTTGCTGTTATTATTTTAAATAAAGTTTATGTTTTTATACGCTTTCTCAGCTAATTCCAATATTAACTCACTTCTGGAACACATTATGGCAATTATAACAAAACTAAACTTTTGAACATAACCTTAAACTAACGCAGAATACCGTAGTAACTCATGTTACGATACCTATGCTATCGCCTCAGATAACAACGAAGACTATTGTAACTCAAGATACGATGATTGTCTACGGTTGTTTTTCATAAATCGGAGATACTATAAAACTCTTACACGTAATATTGGTTGCATAACTACGTTTACTGAGATACGATTCTTTCCTGGGGAAGATATCATTATGTTTTATTGTTTTGCGCTCGTAACTCAAAAAGTGGAAAATTTGAGTTACTACAGTCTTCGTTGGACCAGTCGATTTGCAACAAAACGTTGAAAATTTTTTCCTTAACATATGAAAAATCTCGTTAAACAAGAAATATATCTTGAACTGCCGCCATCAAATTGTATCGTAGAGAGTATACTCCATCTCAAACGTGAGTAATATTTATCATCGATAGATTGCATTACTCTCGGCCTCAAAACGCTTCAAGCGAATCGTCATACTAACGAGTTGCCGTATAAATTATTCTGTACAACACTTTGGCAGATTACATCAAGATTTAATAAGAATGTTATCGGTTTGAATAAATTTTATCTGGCATGCTCAAACTTACAGAATAGTAGATACTGTACTATTTCATCTACAAGTAATATAGCTATAAAAAACGTATTTAGTTTTTAAAAACCTATTTAGACTTTTTAGTTAATTATTTTAGTATTTATAAACAATAGTGTTGTTTGCATAACGTTTTAGTGGTAATTTTTATATTAGTATAAGCATTCGTTTTTCTTAAGGAATTCACATTTGTTAACTTGTATTTTAAATCTTTTTTCTCTTATTTTCTCAAAAGTCTCCTTAAGATTTACCATGTGTTCTTAAAGAGAGGTTGAAAATACAATAATGTTGTCCATGTAGATTAGATATATTTCTCCTGTAAGTCCTTTAGTACGTTCTCCATTACTCTCTGGAATGTTGAGGGTGCATTTTTGAGTTCGAATGAGCATTCTCAGGTATTCATAGTGGCCATTTTCAACGTTAAATGCAGTCTTCTAGATATCTTCTTCCTCCATTTCAATTTGATGGAATTCACTGGCTACATCTTTTTTTTTTATTTATTTATTTATTGCTAATTTACAATCTACTTCAATACAGTAATAAGTAAATATGATGTATGTTCTTGGCTTGTGGCAGGTGTCGTCCATTGACGACTCTCTGGAATTTACCTAGCAGCTAGATCTTCTGGCCAAAGTCTTTTTAGACGTCTGTCAACCAGTGGGGGATTGAATAATTCGTCTATGAGATGGTTTGGATGGTCTGCGCTGCGATTCATGTATCTTCTGGAGTGGTCGGCAATCACATCATTGATGAAGGGGATGTTGAGGTCTGCATGAAGGGTTTGGTTTGACACATACCATGGGGCTTTAGCTAACATACGAATAGTTTTTGACTGGAATGTCTGTAGTATCTTGGTGTTGGATGGTTTGCTACAGCCCCACAGCTCAATTCCGTATGTCCACACTGGTTTGAGTATTGTTTTATAGATGGTCAGTTTGTTTTCTAATGAAAGTTGCGATCTTCTGTTGATTAGCCAGTTCATATTTTTAACTTTTAGGTCGAGGTGTCGTCGTTTGGCTGCAATATGTGATTTCCAAGTAAGTTTTTCATCTAGATGAAGACCCAGGTACTTTACTTCTGTTTTTATAGGTATAGGTGAATTATTTAGGTGTAGTTGTGGACATCTAATTCTTCGATTTGTGAAATTTACTTGACAAGACTTGTTTGTGTTGACATTTATTTTCCAGCATTTAAGCCAGTCTTCTAGTTCATTGAGATGATTTTGCAATTTGTTAAATGCTAATATTTCGTTGATGTCTGATGCTAGTATACCAGTGTCATCCGCAAATGTTGCCATTAGTGTATTTTCGCTAATAGGAATATCAGCAGTGAAGATTTGATAAAGGAATGGGCCAAGTACACTGCCTTGAGGTACTCCGGATTTTATTTGGTGGTAGTTGGATAGAGCACCTTCGAATTTAACTTGGAAGTATCTGTCGGACAAGTATGATTTAAGGAGGAGGTAGATTTGGTCAGTTAGCTGAGCTTTTATTTTAAAGAGAAGACCCTCATGCCACACTCTATCAAATGCTTGCTGTATATCGAGGAATGCTGATAGACAGATTTGTTTCCCTTCTAGGCTCTCTTTTATTTTGTTGACTAATCTATGGCACTGTTGTATGGTTGAGTGATTTGACCGAAAACCAAACTGATGATCTGGGATAAGGTTTTCTATAGGTATTATTGTTTCTATTCTGTTAAGGATTAACCTTTCGAAGACTTTTGATAAAGTCGGAAGGAGACTTATTGGTCTGTACGAACTGGCTTCAGTTAGAGGTTTACCAGGTTTAGGTATCATTATAATTTGTGCATACTTCCATTGCACTGGAAAATAGCATAGTCTCAGGAGGCTATTAAAAATAATGGTTATTAAGACGACACCTTTTCTTGGGAGTTTTTTTAAGATTTCGCCAGTTATAAGGTCAAATCCTGGAGCTTTATGAGGGTTAAGCAGGTTGATTTCGTTACGGACTTCGTTTGGTGAGAAGTATTTTAGTGGTAATAATAGCTGACAGGGTGCATTAAGGAAGTCTCTAATTTTCCCGTCGTTAATATCGTTGGCCTGTGGGGTGGAGAAGACGGTTGATAGATGTTCTGCAAATCTGTTGGATTTTTCTATATCTGATCGAGCCCAGGTTCCATCATTTTTCCGAATTGGTGATTTCATTACTACCGGCCTTTTGAATTTCTTTGTGGCTTTCCAAAGAGAGTTGTCGTCAAGAGAAAGGTTTGTGACATATCTTTCAAAAGATTCGTTTTTGGCTGTTTGGATAGCGGAATGAAGTCTGTGTGTGAGCCTGTTTAGATTTGTTTTATCTATCGCGTTTCTTGTTCTTTGCCATTTGCGACGGGCTCTTCTTCTTTCTTCTACTAGTGTTCTAGTGTGGAGGGGTATACTATACCTTTCATCAATGGTTTTTTCCTTTTCAGGAGTAGCTTTCCAAGCGGCTTATTGTATTTGTTCCGTTAGATATTTTACAGCTTCTTCAATATCGTTTTTGTGTTTGAGTCGAATGTCAAGAGATATTTTTTCATTGATTTCTTCATTGAATTGAACCCAATTCGTGTTACTGGAACATAGCCTTGGTGCAAGAGTTTTCCAAATTATATTGGTACTTAAAGTTATCAAGATGGGACTGTGGTCCGAATGTAGATCAAAACTGGGGGTGATGTCGCTGTGTATTTCAGGTATTCCCTTAGTTATAGCAAAGTCTAGCAGATCAGGAATTTTGTTGTTATCAGTGGGCCAGTATGTGGGGGTACCAGTTGTTAGGTATTTCAGGTTATTATCTTGTATGATCTTTAATAGATTTCTGCCTTTTGGAGATATCAGTCTTGCTCCCCAGGTTGTATGTTTTGCATTCCAGTCCCCTGCCACTAGGAAATGTGAACCAAGTTGTTCAAAAAACTCTCTGTATTCCTCCAGATTGATGGTATGGCGTGGTGGGCTGTAGATAGAAGCTATTGTTAATGGGAAGGTGAGCGCTTGTACTTTTATGATACTACTCTGAATTTTGTTGGTGATATATGGAGCAAGTTCATAGTGCTTTATAGCTGTACGGATTATTACAACTGAACCAGCATGGGCTGTTCCATCTGGATGGTTTGCATAATAGACAGAGTAGTGTGGAATTTTTATAAAAGACCTCTCAGTTGTGTGACTCTCAGATATAAGTAGGATGTCTATTTTGTTTAATTTTAGAAATAGTATAATTTCTTGCACATGGTTTGTTAGACCATTTGCGTTCCACTCTGCTATTCTAAGTGAGTTAGCCATTACGACGTTCTATTTATCACAGTTGTAAGCATGCTTAGTATCATGCTGTTTTGGTTTATCAATTGTGCAAACATATTTTTAAATTCGTTGAGGAATTCTGTAAGTTTATTTGAAAGGTCTGAATTATTGTTGTCTTGTGAAGAAGTATTAGTTGCTGCAACTTGAGCATATGTTACATGTGATTGGCGTATGTGGTGAGCATTAGTGTTATTATTATTTAGGCTTGCAACTCTAGGAATGCTGCTTGTTATATTTTTGTTTTTCTAATTTACTAGGTCTTTATATATAGCACATCCTTTATAGTTTGCTGGATGATTGCCATTACATAAGGCACATGTTGCTGGTGTGTCGCGTGCTTTTTTGCAGGTTTTTGTATCATGTGATCCACCGCATTTAACACAGGCGAATGGCCTCAGACAGTAACTTTTTGAGTGCCCGTATTTTTGACACCTTGTGCATTGTACTATTGTATTTTTTATTCTAGGTGGTTCTACTGTTATTATGCAGTTTCGTAGGACTTGCAGGTTAAATATGTTTTTGTTGTTTTCATTTGGCTCTATATCGACAAAGAATAAGGGCAATGGTTCTTTGGTAACTCTATGTCTAACATTAATTATGTTGCGAACTTTAAAACCCTTATTATCTAATTCATGCGAGATATCTCCTGTGGGTGTTGAATGATGTAATCCTCTTATGACAACTCTATAGGCCCTCTCTTGTTTCGGTTGGTAAGTGTGATGTACAATGTTTTCTTTTCTAAGGTGCTGTATTCTCCTGTAGGTGTCTGAGTTTGTAGGGTTAATTTTTACTGTATTATTTGAAATGGTTTTGGTGTAATAGGTTTCGGCCGCAGTTGCAGTTGAAAGGTTTGCTATCATAGCACTATAGTCAGTAACTCCATAAATATAGATTGGTGGCGGTGAGGGATCTTTTTTGGTTATATTTGTGTTTGATGTATTTGATAAATTGTCTATTTGTTCATCTAGATTTTCTTTTGAGAGGGAATCAAATCTGTTTTGTGTTTGGATTTGCTTGGGAATTTCTGAAGTTTTTTGTCTTTTCACCCTTTTTCTCTTATTGCCAACTTCTTGCCAAGGATGTTTATTTTCGTTTTCTGTTTCGTTAGGTTCTACGTCGCTATCGCTATCCGTGTAGTTATTGATGTTTTGTGATGATGAGAGTGAGCATTGAGGGTTTGTGGATACTGTTGTGTATTGGGACTGAATAGGGTTTTGAGTGTTATGAATATTTTGTGCAGTTGATTGACTAGGAAAATGTACTTGGTTTGGTATAGCTATTTGGGTTGGAATAGGTATTTGGCTTAGGCATGACATTTGCTTTGTTGTCTGGTTAGCAGATGGTGTTTGATTAAAATACAAAAATGGTACTTGCGGTTTTACTGCTGTTTGGTTTGACTGGTTCTGGTTATTTATTGTTGGGACATCCTGTATAGTATTCATTTGTTGATAAATTGGTTGGCCATTATTATCAAATCCTAATAAGTTCCCCGAAGGGAACATATTTCTTTTGGTTGTTTGACTAATCACTTAGTTTTTGTTACTTTTCACTTTAACAATTTTTTGATGCTGATAAGATAATTACTAGTTAATTAGGTAGATTTACGATAAGGAAGTTCTCTAGCGCTTTGAATGACGGCACGTGTTCACGCTTCGAGAATCAGATTGCTACTACTGGCTACATCTAGGGTGGAAAAGTATTGGCAGCGTCCTAGTTTGTCCAGAATGTCTGTTATATTTGGAATTGGATATAGATCATCGATGGTTTTCTCGCTCACCTTTCTGTAGTCGACAACTATTCGCTATTTAATTTTCCCTGGGGCATCTGGTTTCTCTGGAATGACCAGGGCGATTGACTCGGTCTGATGATTCCTTGATCGATCATCCTTATGGATGTGTGGATACCGATTTGACTTAAAACTGGAACTTCATCTCTGGTTCGTATGTGGTGTTTTATTTGGTTAGTAAATGTTAACGGACTGTCTGAATGATGAAATATGCATGATGCAAACTTCCTGCACTGTCGTCTTAGGTGAGATTCTTCTTCTGTATTAAAATGATCGGTTCTTAGGAAATGATCTCTTAGAGATTTATTGGTTGACTTTTGATGGGATTGGTTATTGCTACTTGGATATATTCATCGGTGTTATTGACTAGCTGGGTCAGGGCAAGTTGATTACATGCGACGGTGAGAGTTCCTCTTAGGATGGCACCTTCGACTTCTTGTCTTGGGATGACGATTTTACCTGATGTTTCTTTTACTGGCAGTTTGACTTTTGTAATTGTTTAGGGCTCTTGGTGGACTGTATAGAATTGGGCTTTATTTGTGACATAGTAATTAATAGGAAGAATAGAATGCTCTGTAGTAAGAGTAGCTTGGGTAAAATCGAAATTTGCTTTCAGAAGCCTTAAGATTAAGACCATCAAATGTCTTGTGAAATTTGAAAAGATAAAATTTTAAGTTAATATCCGAGTTAAATTCAGGAAAAAATTGGGATTTCTAGACAATAATGCTCTGAATGATTCTGAAAAATTGATGTAATAAGTGGTTCATATTTAATATTATTTTTGTAGAATTTATTGGCTATGTCAGGATTAAGGAAAGATTTAGTGGCTCCTGTATCATTAAGAAATTTAAGTAGGAGATTTTGAATTTTAATGTAAGGAAGCTCTCTTTTGTCAGCATAGAAATGCAATTCTACTACGTTTCTTCTTTCTTTTTGAAAAATTTGAAAATTTACATCTTCGTTCTCATAGTCTTAGATTTTTTGTTCATAGTAAGAGTAATCTGGGTATGTGTCTATATCATCATCAATCAGCTAATCGCGTCCACTGCTGGACATAGGCCTCCCTCAGTTCTTTCCAGTGTTCTCTGCACTGGGCCGCTTGTAGCCAGTTTCACGTTTTATATCATCGGTCCATATAGTCGGTGGTCGTCCTCGGCTTCTTTTATAGTTTCTGGGCCTCCATTCCATAACTTCTGTTCTGGCCAAGTGCCCTGCCCAGTTCCACTTAAGCGTCATGGTTCTTTCGATGACGTCTTGAACTCCTGATCTTTGCCTGATTTATTGGTTTGTTATGTGGTCTTGAAGGCTTACGTTCAGCATTGCACGTTCCATGGCTCGTCGTGTAACTCTCGAGTTTATTCGCAGATTTTTGCGTGAGTGTTAAAGTCTCTGCTCCATAAGTTTATACAGGCAAAACACATTGATTATAAACCGTGCGTTGAGACACATGGGAATTGAACTTTTTAGAATATGGCTTAATTTGCCAAATGCTGCCCATATCAGGCCTATTCGGCTCTGTATTTCATGTGTTTGATTGTCTCTGCTTATTTTGATCTCATGTCCCAGATATTTGTAAGTGTCTGTTGTATGGTATTATTGTCTATAGTTATATTGCCACTCATTACGAGATTTGTCATAAGTTTAGTTTTCTCAAAGTTTATCTTTAATCCTGCTCTTTCAGACAGACTTTTAAGCGAATGTATCATAGAAACTGTATCCTGTAAGTTATCTGCGATTAACACATCATCATCTGCAAACCCTAGATGATTTAATCTTTCTCCGTCTTTATTGATGCCCATATCTTGCCGTTGAGTGTTCTTAAATATTGACTCTAGAGCTGCCGTGAACAATTTTGGTGAAATAACCTTGTCTAACTCTTCGACCTAAGCTGAATTTTTCTGTGTCTTCATGTAGTCGTATACTTGATGTAGCGTTCTCGTAGATGTTTTTGATTAGTGTCGTGTACCTGTAATCTATTCGGCTTTGATTTAGGGCTTCCAGTACCAACTGTTTCAAACTCTACAGTATCAAAAGCCTTCTCGTAATGACAAATGCAAGAACCAGTCGTATGTTGTACTCGATGCACTTTTCTATTAATATCTTTATGGTATGCAAATGGTCATTTGTGCCATATTCTGCCCTGAAGCCTGCCTGTTCCTTGGGCTGATAGAAATCAAGTTTAGGTGTTAGTCTCTTTGTTAAGATTTTCATAAAGAGTTTGTACATATGTGCAAAATAAACAAATTAAAAATTCTTTTTGCTAATTTTTTAATTCTTATAGTTACCAATTTACTTCATTCATATCTTTTGCATATTCAGCCATTGCTAGTACTTCGACTTCATCTCCATTTCTTTTTCTCTTACTATAGTTGAGAATCAGATTTGTAGACAGTAGATTCTCAGAAATGTTAATGCGGTAAAGCGACGACATCGTTGCCAGTTGTGAATTGCCATCGTTGTTAGCAATTTATATTTTAATCATTCACAAGCAGCAAAATTATCATAGATTAATGATCGTTTTGTATTCGTTGAGGAATCTAATAAAATGTATTTAATAGGATCATATAATATATTTTCGATTTCTTCGGAAATCGAAGTGGAAATTGAAACATCAATAAACGTACTTTAACCTTTAATTGTGGCTTATTCTCATTTAAATAGTAATTACTTTAAAATGCCACAAGAAAATAGCTTCAGAACAATGTAATATATAATGTCAAATAATGATAGATACATGCGTATAAACTGTTATAAACGTAAATTGATATAGTTGAAAATACAATTTTTTTTTGGATTTTAATTATACTGGGAATAATAACAGTAATGTAACAGTTTAAAATATATAAAAGCTCAGGAAGAAACATTTGCCTTTCAAAGAGTTGAATTTTTTTTAATTAACTGAAAATATAAAAAATAAAATGGATGTTTTGATAAAAATGAAGTCGAGCATTTATTACATAACTTATATTTATAACACTGCAGTAAATTGAAAAATTGCTGCGCCTTCTTCCCTCCAAAAGAACCCTTTATCTGATGTACCAATCCCTGTCTAAAATTTGAAGGCCTTCCAAGTCGACGGCAGAAATCCCAGTCACCAAAATGATCAACGACCATAATATGTAAAGACACATCAGACCTGAACTCCCGAGTGTATTCAGAGAGCTTTTCACCCCCCCCCCCCCCTCCCTCCCCCCACAGTGTAGGGTAAGCATCTGCACTAAGAAACAACAGGCGGCATACGAGCATTTATGTCACAGCTACCGCAGAAAACCGTGGAAAAAATCAGAAGTAAACCTCGATAAAAAAAATCCGCAATCTCAGTTCGTTACCAGGGATGAATAGCTAGAAGAAATTCACAATTTATTAGAAGGTATATAAATATATATTGTTGAAACAGTGTTAAAGTAATTTGAAATGGTGAATTTATTTGTTCTTTCTTTCAGATTAAGAATGTTTTAAAAAAAATTTAATAGAAAATTCCAATTCAGTGGAGGTTTTATCATTATTCGTTCTTCTTTAATTGTTGACCACTGGCCTTGTCGCTTACAATTGTATTTGTCTACTGACAACCGCTGGAAAAAATCGTCTTTCACCAACCAGCAAGCACTTAGGATTAATTCCGGTAAACGCAGCCATAACATGATATTGTTTATATTATTGTTATGATTTGAATTTCACGATTTTTTACGAAGTGACGTTGTGTTTGCATATTTTAATAGATCACAAGCAAATATTATTTTAAATTTTTGAGGGTCATTTACTTAATATTTTATTAAAATGCCAATAAAGTGTCTTGTTTGTGGTCGCGGAAGTTCGAAAAACTTAAGGCCGATTCACATTAGACGTTCAGGTCACGCTCCGCTCACGATCAAGAATTGTGTACACTATTCACAGTAAGCGCTCAGGTGACGCTCCGCTCACGATCAAGAATTTCCGTATACTATTCAATTTGGCGGGACTCAGAGAATAGGCACAGTTCTTTGCATATATAAATTTGTTTAACATGTTTAAAGATTTTTCTAACAGTGATTTGGCTGTCATTGCTTTATGTTTGGACGAAGAAGAGCTTCAGTCAACCAATAAACAGCCAAGAATATGGGTGCACAATATTTTAAAAACAAGGAAAACAGAAGGGTAGTTTTTTACTCTGTATAAAGGTCTCTATGACGATGAAACTAAATTTTTTCAGTACTTTCGAATGACAAAACATAAATTTTATTGTACCGTATTTTATGTACCGTATCAAAATACAATCTCCCTGGTTGTACAATTCCTTACAGCAGCGCACCAATTCAATCAACTGTCATCTATCGAGCTGCAAAAATCGTACCTTCACCTGACTGTTACTAATTCACACTACCCTGCCGCTCCACTCCACTCAGATCAAGTCACGATCAAACTATTCTCCTGGAGAATCGCCGCGGTCAAAAGAGCGGGACGGAACGTGAGCGTTGTGTTTACTGTGAATAGCACCATTTAAGATGCGTGTAAGAATACTTGACCGAACCTTGAGCTGAGCGTGACCTGAGCTATAATGTGAATCGGCCTTAAACATCACTTTTCAGGTAAGTCATTTTTGAAAATGTATATTGTTTTATCATCATTAGGTTATGTGTTGATAGTCAGTGAAGGCGTTTAGTTTATTTAATAAATAAATTATTGTACGGAATACTATTGACGACAATTTCAATTAAATGTTTTGTTTTTTGTTATTAAAATAGGTTTAATAGGTTATAAAACTAGGTTTTTTTTTCATAGATTTCCTTTTGACAAAGAAAAATAAACGAGCACGCCAGAATAACAATCAGAATGCCCACTCTCAGATGCTAGCCACCTTTGAAGTGTGTCAGCGGGCGATCGTCATATTTAAAACGGAAAACACAGGCTGGGATTGAGAATTTTGTGACAAGCTACGACAGAACCGTAATTTAAATTTTATGAGGTTAATAATTTAGTAAATTTGAAATAATTTAATTTTTTTTTAACTAAAAGTACGACAAACAATATTGCATATTAGTCTATGGTTGCCGTAAATAAATTAAACCGGGTTAATTTTTCTATTCCTGGATTAACATATTATACTTGGATTGTACTGAATTAAAATATAGGATAGAAAAAAAAAAACAAGTTATATATACAATATTAGAAACAGATACATACATATGATGGATTAGGATTACTTCCGTAGTGAACATATTTCAAATATTTTTGACAGTGTGAAGTGAACATCACCTAAGATGTAAACTTGCGGTTATACGACATAGGACGATGCTTTTCTGTTAAATGCAGTCGCACTGACATGCTTTTAAATTGGAAATACAAATATATGTAATTCTTAGCTGTAAAATCAATAAACAACTGATAATGGAATTTATTAATTGAGTGGAAAATTACTAAAAAAAAACAAATGTCATTCATAAATGATTTATTTTTAATTTTCACATAACTAATAAACAGATACAAAGAATAAGATACTCGCGAGTATTTTGTGTACATTTCACATTTTTTTGACTAATTTAGAAGTAAAATGAATACACGTTAAAAAAAGTTGAGGATACATATGTGCCGTTAAAAATTGTAAAAATACATGTTCGAAATGAAATGAGTGTTTTTTTACTTTTCAGAACTATCCAGGAAGGTAAGAAAAATAACAATTAGTATTTATATTCGCTCCGTGTGTGACCATGGTAGGGGTACTTTGAAACGATGCCAGCGTGCGTAGCGGCGAAATATGACAAAATTGGACCTACCTTTTTACCCATAAATTTTATCAAAAATGTGTGCAAATACATATTGCGTATTTAATTTTGCTAATAGTAGCAAAAATAGTAAGTGTAGTTTTTATAGGTTCCGAAAAATTACATATAAATTAGAGAAAAGAAAAAGATGGATCCGTGCTATTAATATGAAAAAGTAAATATCATAACTTCATTTTTATGCAATTGAAATAGGAAAAATTTAGATAATTTACTTAAATGATATTTTATAAGGCTACAAGCTAACTGCAGAGTGCCCGATGACTTTAGCTTTTATATTATAACTTTTACTATTACTGTTTTTAAATATATGCTCTTTTACGTGAAAAACTTGATTTGCCAGTACTAGATTTTTCCGTTTGTGGTTGAAAAGATATATTATGATGAATTTTGAGAAACCCAGTTTTTAATACATTTATTTTGTACATAAACTGAAAAAATATAATTAAAAAGTTAATTATTAATAATTGTCAATTTCGCATGTATTTAATAATGTCAAACATATGTCATATGTTTAACCTGAAAATTGGTAGGTCTAAAACTGTCAGATGAAGGCGGTAGATGTCGCGTCAGTCACGCATGGAGCGATTCAGATCTTAGAAGTTAAAATATCGTCGGCCCAATGCCAAAACAATGAATTTGAAAAATCGTGATTTGGAGATATTTGGGTTTGAAGGTTTTGATACTCTGTAAAAATTCAGATTTTTGTCAGAATAATTTCAGTTCTTGGGAGATAAATAGGATCTACTTTGACAGTTTATGACTTGCTTATTATTTTTTCTGTTTATTAGCCCCCACCTTTCAAAATGTCATATTCTTGGATTTGGCATCGCAAAATTTTCTTTCAAATCACTTACAGTACAATAAGAAAACCTAAAGACAATGATTTTCAATATTTTTATTAATTTGAAATATCAATAAACATGTGTATTTTCATTGAGAAACTAGAATAAACTCAGGAGCTATAAATTTAAGAAAACAAAACAACTGATAAATCATTGGAAAAATAAACAAAAAAGGTTTTCTCAAAAAATACTGAAAATACAAGAGGAACTAAATTAATGAGCTTGAGTATGAAGTGAAGTGGTTTAATTTTCATCTGAGTCAGTATTTTCACTGCCATCTGGTTCTGGTAATCTATCCCTAATATTATTATTAATTTTTAGCGGCTTGTAAAAACTGTGATGAACTTTTGGGATTGTTAAATCAGAATACATTTTTTGTAAATCCTGATATTTTGGCTTCTCAATGGGTAACTCACATTCACATGATTTTGTTAACTCCGCTGTTTTTGGTCGACCGCGAAATTTTTTCATGCAGTTTATCTCATTCAATTATTGTTCAAAATCTATTTTGTAAAACACCTTAGTAATGTCAGATTTAAGATAACGAATCCAGCAAATCTTAACGCCATGGTATTTTGTTCATCTCAAATTTTTGCGCTGCAAATTCTTTAAAATCATAAACATAATCAAAGCTTCTGCTCCTCACTTGATATGGTCGTGGTTTCATACGAGCATCTCTTATTACTTGCGCCCAACCTTCAGGAATGTATACAGGAACATGCTTAGCTTTCTGCTCAATTTTAGAATGTATGGAATCGCATTCCATTTCAGTGTCAGCTTTCGAAAAATTTATGATCTATGATTTTCAAGCTAGGATGAACAGAAATGATTTGCATACACATAGCAGCAAAATTTGAATTTTTTGTTGGCCACCACAGCCATCTGACATCATTCTAACTTCTGTTACTTCTGTATTAGATAATACGTATTCATAGATATAAGAAGCGATTTCATTTGAACCCCTTTTACCCTGGGTTTCATCCCATAGATAGCAAATGCCATTTTGATTTCCAATATTATAAACTGTCAAGTTATAAACTTGCGCAAGTAAAATATCTGTCCTGCAGACCTTTTTGGAGTTGTGAGTACAGCTTCAAGGTCAAAATTGAATGCTAATATAGTAGAATTGTCTATTGATTCCAGTTTATCAGCACTGCGAGCCTTGCGTGCAAATTCCTTTCTTCTCAAGTGTTGCTGGAAAGTTTGTTCTTGGCCTTCTTTTTCTTCTCCAGTCATATTTTTCTGTGCCAAACATATCTTGCACTGATCATTCTTTGGCTTGAAAAAACCCACGTTATATTCTTTAAAAACTTGTCTGTATTTTTCGAATGAAACAGAGCGAATATTTTTTTCTTTGCATTGTGATTTGTACATATTGTGCATTATGGACAAGTTTCTAACTACCTATTATATTATTCGGTATTGGTAGGAGAGTGTCATAAATGTCTCTTGCATCGCAGGTCACCTAAGAAAAATAAAATGTATTTTCTATTTTGATGCAAAGTCAACCATATTATTACCTTAGTTCACTATCCATTATTTTTTGTGTTCTAGATGTCACGTGTATTATTTTATAATTCATTTTCCACTACTCAAAATCTATACACGAATGTGACCTTACAATGTCAAAACAACAAATGTATCACATTTACTGACTTGGAACTTTTAATGCAAGGCCAAAACCACGAAAGAGTCACATTCACGATACGTGCGTTGCGACAGTCAAATACAAACAGTGCGCATAACATTTGACAGCTGGCCCAGGAGTGTGACAATCATCGAGTTAGAATCACAGACCATACATACTCTGGTTTGTGGTTAGAATCTATAGAGATAACATCACGTGACTAAAAACGACCTCACTTCGGCCATATTGTTTGGACACTTTTGACAGATCGTATATGTTTGTTTACGTTTGTTGTTTTTCGAATATTTTTAGTTTTATAATACTTTTATAGAAACTGTAATAATATATTGTGATAGTGCATAATAATGGTTTCTTGTTCTCAACGTAGTTGCAGTAGCAGAAGCAATGTTAATAAAAAATCTTCAGGAATAACGTTCTACAGGTTAGTATACAACTATATAAACAAAGTAATGGCCCGTACTTCAGAGAACAAATTAATAGTATTTGACTGTATTAATTTATCTTTATGTATAATATATCGTGTTTTTAGTGTTTACTGCGGGATAAATAAATCATAGTTTATTAAAAATGTATTGCACTTTTTTAGATTATGATTAAATCTTATAAATAACTAGTCATATTTTTATAGTAGTTTTAATATTATTGAGTCCGGCCATGATCCCACCGCCATATTTGTATCATCCTTAGCCACGCCTACCTACGCCGTTTTTAATACACACGTTAATATGCTCATAGCTTCTCCATAGATTCTAACTCAATGGCTCGAATCCATTATTACAGCTCACCGTACACATTAATTTTGAAATTATTTTCAAAAATAATCGAATTTTTTTTAAATGTTTTGTTTTGGTTATAATTGAATAAAAAATATATTTTCAGTAGCGTACAACCTTTACTTTTCCTGGGGGTTCAGGCGAAATATTTATTTTTGTTTTCATACAGGTACTAATATACGCATATACGCAAAAACAAAATAGATTACAATAAAGAAAAATCCGATTTATAATTCAATATTTAGTTCAGTTCATATTTAGTGTTTAGTTCAGTATATACATACAAATTTTGTGTACCTTCATTACCACTTTTTTGTATCTTTTTAAACATCTGAAATATCAAACTCTGGAGTATAAGTTGATTAACCTGTACCTATGTGTAATAAAAGATAATTAAAACTTGTTTTATAAAAGATATCTATGTTAACAAAATAACTGTAGAAATGTTTCAAAATCTCCTGGACCTCGTAAATACGCATGCCCGAAAAAATAAATGGATCCTAAAAACATGCACCATTTTAGTTTCATAGGAAATTGGTCGACAGGGTAGGATTTGCACGTGCTAATGATGTCGAGTGTTTCCAATAAACATGACATATTATGTTTCTCTAATCTTAAACATTCAGTTAGAGTTAGTCATCGCATTTTTATTTTATCTCACATTGAAAGATGTAATAAAAATTTACGACTTCCCGTCTTCAGAATTGCTGTGTAAAAATGTAAAATATTTACATTGCACTAATTTGGCTTGTAAATAAACCTTTTAAGAACTGAAAAAAATCTACAGGACAAATAAATAAATAACAAATTAATGTATGATAGAAAAATAATAGGATATTGGTTTTAAATTCTGCAAAATATCTTTATACGAGAGGAAAACCTCGAATTGATTGGGAAAAATAGTCGCATGAGATTTTTTGCGTAATCACTTAAATAAAAAACAAAATAATGTTCAAGAGATCGCCCATACAAAAAGTGGTCCTAATTTATTAAACAGTTTTGTATAAATCCATTTTTAGGTTGGAATAAGGGCCTCAAATAACTAATAACAATGTTTTAAATAAAATAGGCCAAAATAAAGTATAAGAAACTGATAGAACAAGATTTGGTGAATTCAAAAATAATTGTGTGTTTTTGATCCTAAAAAATCATCACTTTTGTTTTTTTTTTTTTCAGTTTTAAATTGTTTAAGTTGAAAACGATCAACTTTAGAGAAAAATTACAATAAACCTTTTTTATTCAGAATGATCCAAAAAAGCGAAAATAAATTTGTGCGGGCAGATGAAATTGATTTATAGAATTTGTTTAAAAACAATTATTGTTTAAATAAATTAAAACCACTTCTGCTGGTATTATGTTTTAAGACGAAATAAGTTAAATACAAAGTTATCAATTAATTAAATTGTCTGTGTATTTAAATTAAATGTACGCTACCTTTAATAATGAATGTTCTATCTTTCTTCTTCTTTCTCCAGCGCGCTGGACTGAACTGTGGAATTTCGTTCTTGCACTTGAATGGACGGTGATAAACTATTTACTTTTATGGGGTTATATGACACTCTCTAGATGGTACTGATATTATATACTCAATGTGACTGTGCGACTGGAATAGTCTCTAAGTATTTAAGAATATTAATGCGGCATCTACATGAAGACGGTATATTAGGTTACGCACGATAAGACACACACATATATGTTAATTTAAACTAAACAAGAAATGAAATAATTAATAAAATGTTAAAAGAACTAAAAAATATACATTTAGGGACGAAATACCTAGCTTGTCACCTTCACTAGTTTGTATTTATAGGTTGTTGTTGTAGCCGTAGTCATCGTCACTATCAGACAGTTCTGTTTCAGATGACTCGCTATCGTCATCTAAATTTATAATGATTTCATGCAATTCATCCAGGATGTATTCTCGGCTGAAGTACTCTTCTTCTACTTTATCAACATGCCTGCAAGTATTTGCCCATATTTCTGGCGTGATTTCATTTAGCCTGGTTTTTGCTAGTTCTAAAACATCTGCTAATTTAAAAGTCGTGTTTCTTGCTGCAACTTCATTTTTTAAAATGACCCATATCTTTTCAATTGGGTTAAGTTCCGGATGATATGGTGGTAAACATAAAACCGAGTGGCCGTGCTGTGCTAATAATTGGTCTACATCATATAATGGATTTTTAGGTTTAGCAATGAGTACCTTACTGTAGAGCTCTGGTTTTGTTTCACTTTCATCGAAAAATATGTTTCTTTCTGTCAACCATTTTTTCATGATGTCTTTTTTCGAAGCCGATGTAGGACATTTTTCAAGAGTCACATTATGATATGAGGCGTTGTCTATTACTAAAACTAAATTGAAAGTTAAATTGGGAAGAAGTTTGTCTTTCAACCACATCATATAATTCTGGTGATTCATGTCATCATGGTAATCACCAGTTTTTTGTCCGGATTTGAAAATGAGAGCAGCATTTTCGACAAATCCATTTTTACCAGCACAATGTAAGATGATCAGTCGTTGCCCTTTAGATAACGGAGATTTTATGCACTTGTTTCGTCCATCATCCCAACCTTTTTGGAACTGTGTGGGAACTATGTATATAAGTTTCATCACTATTTCTATCTACAAAAATATTGAAAATTACTTTAAAATTAGTTATAATGTAAATAAAAATATCTTACTTTGAGATTTATACTTTTTGAGTTTTCTTAGAAATTCTGTTTGTTTGGCTCTTATGTCAGAGCCAATCCTCATTTCTTCACAATTTTTCTGAAAGAAGATAGTTTACCAGTTACAATTCCTTCGTTTCCTTGTTCATGTTCATTGTACATTGGGCGCGTTCAGCAGACGGAGCTGCTCCACAACTGTTGAGTAAAAGTCTGCAAAATCAAACCGCTACCGATACGCTACTTCCGGAGCGGCCTGTCAAATTTGGTAGCGTAAAAATGTATCGCTACCTCCATCCAACATGTTGAGAGAAATGTCATTCATGACATTTCTGTACTAAAATTGAGGGTTAGGTGTTTGTTTGTTTTGTTTTTACTTCCAGCCATATATTACTTTATTATATGGACATATCCATTGAATTTATTTAACTTGTTTAGAGGTATTTCTTGATTGGATTTCTAATTCCTTTCCAGCTGTTTCCTAATAACAAAAAGGTGATCCATTATTTATCTTTACAATTTAATGACTGTTTGGTTCGATTCCTTCATGTTTTGTTCATACTTTCTTTTCACTTCATATATTAGCTATTAAAAATGTTTACGTCGAAATTGATCATTACTTATAGTTAATGTTATCTAAAAAGAAAACTATGAAAACTTTTGTTTTCTACATCTCTATAACTTTTATTATAATTTCTTCCCACTACAGCTATTTCAGCATTTTGTCTTTCTCAATTGACAAACAAATGTCTGCTTTACACTTTATAGTCTCTGAACAAATAAAGGAGGGGAAAGCTGTATGTCTCAAATTGGTCATTAAGAATTATATCTGTATATTTTAATACATCTCACTGCCATGAGAAGCATAATGTGATACACGGGTAATACGATTTTACAGCCGCGAGAATCAAATATCGAATACACACGCATTTGTAATGCTCACACATCACAAATTATGAAAGCTCTGAGAAGCAATTGTGGTCTCTCATATCAAAGTATCATTAATGCAGTTTAAACGTAGACGGCTGTAAGCAACAGAAACTATATTTGGCCTCTGAAATATGTGAACCAATGTTTGATTCTCACAGCCTGAAAAGTGGGTTACTGATAAAAACTACTTAAGTCAACTATTATATATTTATTTTTTAACGAAAACTATTATTTAAATACATTGTTATTTTAATAAGAAATTAACAAAAACTTTATATATTAAAAAAATATTGTTTTCATTACACTATTTAGTTTCTCTTGTTTTTTTTTAACTCATTTTCACAGTATAAAGAATTGCACAGAGTACACAGTGAAATCAACAAACACCTACGGGCTAACGGTTGGAAATAAATAATATTTATTTAGAGCAAAATTGTATTTTTCTGTAAAATGGCCTATATTGTGGAAATGGACATATAATTGTAATAAACGATATTACATTGATAAACACGGTCGCATGAATCATATGGACTTGTTTTTGTGTGAATCAGCATGTAATGCACACTGCTGTAATATACGATATCAGTCAACAAGGCTGCGTGAATCATATAGTGATTCTCACCTCTAACTAACACAAATTAAGGTTTTTTTTTTAAAGAAATGTGTAGATATATACTTAGATTTTAATTTTGTGTGTATATAGAGTTAAAAAGATATACAACCAGAAGGGTCCTTTTTTTTCACTATGGTGCAGTGTGAGGGTTCATAAATTTCTTAATTTAAGGATTTGAAATTGTTCACTAAACGAATTATTATGATATAAAAGGTGAAGTGTGCATGTAGACTCTGTTTTTTGTTGTTGAAAGCTCTTTTGTGTTCTGGTATACATTTGTTTAAGGTTCTACCGGTTTAACAGATGTAATATTGTATGTTGGGTTTTTGATTAAGTTTGTTATACCCCACTGTATAAATGTTTTTTATGTTGGCTCTGGTGCTTATTATATTTGCTTAAGTAATTGTTTGTTCTGAAAGCTGGTGTTATTCCTCTCTGTTTCTGGTTTTTTAGTTCTGTTGTTATCATGCCTATAGATGTAATTATTGTTTCAATTCGTTGATGGTTTTATTACTTACATATCAAAGTCTTTCTTTCATGCACTATATAGCTTTCCTTATTTAGATGATAATTGTGTGTAATGTTTAATCTAATTGTCAACTATCTAATATGTTGTTTCCAAGTAAGTGAAAATTTACTATATATTTACTGACAATTTAAAATGCTTTAAAATAAACAAATGCCAGGCCGAAGTCTGCAAAAGGATATTGATCGCCTTTAAGTGGAGCACGCAAAATGGTATTTGGATGCGTCAAAATGTCATAGTTTTCATTTGCACCTTCCTCATCCCCCAATAATATTCGAATATAGTAAACACAATTTAACCATATATTCTACTTTTGAAACCAAGGATCTAGGTGTGAACCTTGACTCTAACTATAAATCACACATTTCCACAACAATACAGAAATCTATGAAGCTACTTGGATTTGTGAAGAGAACCATCAAAGATTTTTCTTACATCTCTGCTATTTGATCTCCTTCTCCATGGTTAGATCCCTTTTCATTTACTGGTCTACAGTTTTGTCCCCCTATTACATTGCATCTAAACTGAAACTTAAGACTGTCCAATTTTCTGTCATGCCATTGTATGGATGCATGTATACTGTGAATATGTTGCATTAGAATGTATACTGAACTTCTCTTGAGGTATATAGAAATCAAAGAGACTTAATAGTTCTATTTAAAATTATCAACAGCCTGTGCACCTGCTTCAAACTTCTCTCCAAAATATTTGTTTATTATTCTCCAATATTGCAACTAGGTATGTGCAGACTTTTTATATTCTTTTCATAGATTCAATTACTCTTATAACAGCTTTACTCCCAGAACTCTTCTATTAGCTAACTCTTCAAAGAAGCTCCAAATTTTTAATCTATCAGTTTTCCCCTTCAAAAGTGATAATTCTGATCCAACTTTGTAATACTTTCGACTTCAGCTTTTGTATTGTGTTTAGTGTTACATTATCTGCATGCATTAGATAACTTAATACCATTATACCTTGTGACTTTTTCTGAATTGATTTGTTATCTTATTTTGTGACTGTATATGTTATTTTTTTTTTGTAATCATACTATTCATATATTCTTCTTCCAAATCAGTTTATTGTATTAACTACATTTATAGCACTGTAAATAAAACTTGTAAAATGTTGTAAATAAAATGATATATTTTTAGTAGCTTTTGTTTTATTAAAATTAATTATTTTACAGAGGAAAGTGTGTTTATAAGCCAAATAAGAAAAGTTTGTAAATATAACATAAATATTAATGAACCAAAATATATACAAGTATCATCATTCTATTTGCCTTTTCGCCACATTAATAGATGTTCCACTTTTTATCTAAAGGAATTGTAGGGTATTGAATTGAAATGGGTATAACTCCTAAATTTCCTAGTTGCTGAGTAATTACCTAAAATATTTATATGTAGTTTTCAAAGAACTAATAATCTTTACTAAAACCTACTTCATCACATTCCCTACGCATACGAAAATGCTTTACAAAAAGATCTCCCATATATTATTGGTGAATGGTTTCCTCATAAAAATTTTGATTAGGAGGCACTTGAGCTCTCTCAACATTATTTAGCTCTAATTCTTCATTTTGTGTCGACTGATCCACAACATTTCCAATTAGCTGGATATTATTTTCCTCGTCCGCAAGTTCTTCCACTAATACTCTAATTATGTCATTCCTTTCTATATTCCTATTATATGAATGTGACGTAAAGTTAAATAATATTTAAAAGTCAAGCTAAATTGGCAATCTACTGACAAACGTAAACAAAGAACAAAAATTTTTAATTTTTAAAATGACAAATTATTTGACATTGACAGATAAGGTAGCGGTAGCGGAATCCAGCAGGTTTTGACTTATGACATTTGGTCCAGCGCTAACCGATGGATTCGGAAGTAGCGGAGCGGTAGCTGCTCCGTCTGCTGAACGCGCCCATTGTACCGTGAGCATGAGAAACTTCTGTGCCAGAGATATGTCTTACATATCTATGTTCTGTGCATATGTGGTGTTATTTAGGTTAGCTTTAGCTAGCTGTCCCTGCTGTCGTGCTGTCAGCTTTTGTTTGTGTTGTGGAGTGGATTATGTAAAAATACAAATACATGAGATTAAGTTTAATCAAATGGAAGTAATAAAACAAGAAATCAGTGAGGAGACCTGTAAAGTAGAAATAGAGACTAGTGAATTGGATGATGCTCTTTTGGATCGATTTAAAGGTGAAATTAAGGAAGAATCCAATCTAGAAAGTACCGATGATACTTTTGATCGTTCAGCTTTGAAGGAATTTCCCATAAAGGCTGAAATAGAACAAGATGGAAATAAACTTACCCGTTTTAACGAAAAACGAAAAATCAAAGGAGGTAATGCAATATACCTATGCTTTTCCTATCTTTCATACTACACGACTTTCGATCCACTCTGTATATTATACAGAGTCGATCAAAAGTCTGGCAACGCCTAATTATCTCTTAAATTGATGGTCCAAATTATACAAAAACGTATACACCTATTTTGCAATGATATATGCAAGTTTGCCAAATTTACCATTTTTCTGATATAATTAGTCATTTTGGTACAACACCTTGTACATTGTACCTTTATTGAAATTTCAACTTCAATACCAGTTTAACTACATAAAATACTTTCGATTTTATGTAGTCAGGAACATCTTAAAAAGATAAAACAAAAGCCTTCTTCAATAAAAACTTCTAATTGTCTCATTCATTTTTTTTTTATTCAAACTAGGTACAACTAAATTTGAACATAATAATAATAAGTTTACTACATTGCTAAATTAATATCTACCTAATCAAGTATTCAAAATGTCCTATGTTGTTAAAAGTATCGTAAACAAATCTAGAATGTGTCTATTACATTTCTCTAGAAATTAATGTGGATTCAGAATGACGGTATTAAATTTGAATTCGGTTTCGCTAGGTAGAAATCGTTTGATTTCTCTTTTTGTTTTAATATGGATTCATTGATAATTCTTTGCCTTAGCTCTGCAACACTTTTTGGTTTAGTTTATGTTTAGGTTTAGGTAAATGAAGGATTGAATCAATATTTTGATGAAAATGTATATTTTTATTTTCATATACAAATGTATGAAAGGAGTTGAATGCAAAATTTTTTTACACATACTCTGCAGTAAAATTAATTTTTTATTTTGTTATTAATGTAAAAATACAATACAGTACACTGCAACATAATTCAATATAATAATACAATACAAATTAAAATACAAAATTCATAAGTATTTAAAAATGACAATATGCATAACTTACTTACGCATATGTTTAATTTACCATGATAATAATATTAATAAAAACATAATAACAATATTAATAAATATTAAACATATTTACAAAAAGAACATTTTTATTCTCGAGAGAGAAAAGATATCTTCTGTCTCTCTCTTACCTATATCTTACATATGTAATGATTTTGCTGATTTACTCCCATACAAAATTTCTAACGTCGAACACGCGTATGGAAGTATATCTTCAAAAACGAAATAAGTCCCACCCAAACAACTCTTTTCTGAACCTTAAAACTTGAATTACTAAATTTTTAGGTAACTGAACTAAGCCTCAGTTTTATTAATAGCGTCTTGGCGCCATTTTGTAAGATACTTTTAAATGGGACCATGGAGAAATTAATATATTATTTGAAAGCACTTGTATAAATCATTAGGCCCCTGGATTTTTTTATTCTTTGTGGCACCGTTTCAAAATCCCCACTAAATTGTGAAAAACTTATTAAATTAACTCTCAGTGAAAGAATAACTCTTTCTTCCCAGATGGATAATGTCACTAGTATCATATATATGCCAAAAATCATAATTTAAAAATAAAATTGACCTTTTTTGAAATTTATATCATGCGTATAAACATATACATAAAAGAAATTTAAAATAACAATCATTATATTTGTCCCTTTCATCTCTACGCTCATGACTACTATATGTACTAAATATTCAATGATAAATAAAATAGCATGGAAAATTAAATAATGTATAAAATTATCGAAACAATATTAAAAAATATATTATGATTTCTTCATTCTTTGATTTTTAAAACAAAAGTGACAAAAATCAGAACATAATATTTAAAAAAATATATTCCCTCTTTGGGATCGAACTCGCGGCTTGTGGTTCTAAATACCGCGCCTCAACTCATTCGACCAAAAACCTTAAGTAATAATCAATGTCACTATTTGTCAAGAACATTATGTCAGTTTTTTGGTTGTATTTTGTGTTTGTGTTTATTTATTTATTGTATTCCAAAAATGGAAAGGTTATTACGAATCATAGAAGTTCCAGGAAGAATATTTATTTGCAAAAGACTTTGGCCAAATGTATATATCTACCGAATTAATATAAAATAATATTAATAAATATATATATTTACAAAAGGAAAATTTTTATTCTCGAGAGAGAAAGAGAGAGAAAATATATCTTCTGTCTCTCTCTTACCTATATCTTACATATGTAATGGTTTTGCCAATTCACTCCCGTACAAATTTCCAACGTCGAACGCGCTATAGAAGTATAACTTCAAAAATGGAAGCACCTTCAGGAACTAAAAAGTGTTATATCTCAAGTGTGTCACTTATTTTATGGCAACCTGCCATATATTCCGGATATACCGAAAATGACATGGTATACAAGACATCATAAAAAAATAATCAATGACCAAGCAACGACAAATTAAAAAAAAATTGTAGAAAATAATTTCATTTAGTTTTGATGTATTTTCCAAGACTGCGATAAGTGTTGTATTGTGTTTTACAATTAATTCCTGTACGAATATACATTATTAATAAACTTTCGAAACTTACCTTAAAAACCTTTTATTAACAATAGCTGCTAAAGGCATAAAATTAGATTCAATATCTGCAATTTTACGAAAAATAAAAAATATTTTTCTTAAACAAATTGATATACCCAAGAACAACATATTTTTAGAAAATATAATAAAATTTTATATTTTGCACATAATTTGCACTTAGCAGGTATTGTCATATCACAGACGATATATTTACTTGTTTTATGGAAAAATTAAGGACTATCCTGCAATGATAATCTGTAGAGACCAGTTTATACTTCTTGGCCATTGTTTAACAAGTAAACATTTCATATTTTAAGAAGAATTCTGGTGAAGTCCACAAATCCGGAAGTAGGTCATTCTCCTAATTCCGTTTGAAAAAGGTGACTCCATCTTTACGCACAATATAGAATGTGAACACAAAACACACGTTCACTAAACAGGAACAGTCTAAACTCATACAAACATTTACAACTCATATAAACCATACTGAGCACTTAAATAATTAGAGTTTGAATTTCCATGGGGCAAAACATCTACCCTCATATCTTTTTAGCCAAATGTGGCTGTTGCCTATAACACCGAGGGCAAAAGTGAATCAACCTCCAATTTTTTTGTGGTACCATAACCTTGTCAACAATGTTGGCGGTTATACACACCGTTTTTCAACTAAATAATGAATGTGTTGAAGTACACATTAAAAGGCAATAGGGCTATTATACATGTAGAGGACAGAAACACAGGTTTCTATAACATATTTATATCATTTACTACTTCTGCTGTCTTAAATTATATTATGCTTTAATTTATTTTCCCTTACACTGAAATATTTATATTATAGTTGGTTTGTATTTTAGGTTATCTCCAAGACAAACACAAAATGGATATTATAGACGCACTAATTGAAGATTCATCTTACGAAGGAAATTATACGAGCCAACATTCTGAAGTAAAAATATTAAATAAAGATATGAAAGTTGCGACTGTACAAAGACCTTACAAGTGTGAAATTTGTTTTAAACAGTTTTCTTACAAATGTTCTTTGAAAACACATTTGAGAGCACATGCAGGTAAAAAATCTTACAAGTGTGAAATTTGTTTTAAGCAATTTTGTCAAGCAAGTAATTTGAAAACACATTTGAGAGTGCATACTGGAGAAAAATCTTACAAATGTGACATTTGTTTTAAGCGATTTAATCAAGCAGGTAATTTGAAAACACATTTGGAAGTACACACTGGAGAAAAATCTTACAAGTGTGAAATTTGTTTTAAGCAATTTAGTCAAGCAAGATATTTGAAAACACATTTGAGAGTGCACACTGGCGAAAAACCTTACAAGTGTGAAGTTTGTTTTAAGCAATTTAGTCATGCATCTAATTTGAAAAAACATTTGGGAGTGCACACTGGCGAAAAACCTTACAAGTGTGAAATTTGTTTTATGCGGTTTACTCGAGAATATGATTTGAAAAGGCATATGAGAATGCACACTGGAGAAAAATCTTACAAGTGTAAAATTTGTTTTAAACAATTTAGTAGAGCAAGTCATTTGACAACACATTCGAGAGTGCACACTGGCGAAAAACCTTATAAGTGTGAAATTTGTTTTAAGCGGTGTACTCAAGAATATGATTTGAAAAGGCATATGAGAATGCACACTGGAGAAAAATCTTACAAGTGTGAAATTTGTTTTAAGCAATTTAGTAGAGCAAGTCATTTGACAACACATTTGAGAGTGCACACTGGAGAAAAAGTGTAAAATTTGTTTTAAGCCTTTTCTTGCCAATTACTTAATATGAAATATCATATAAGATTCCATACTGGGCAAATTTCTTGTAAATTATTTGACGCAGCCTATGATTTTGTAACATAAACAAACTATTTATTTAAGTACACAAACAATCTAGGCCTTTCTGCTCGTGTTGGAGAGTTTGGGTGCGGTTCCTTCAAAAATCATATAGAAGCTGTTTATATTATTTTTAAAATTAAAATGAATTGGGCGCCATTAGTTAACAGTATATGCTCAGACAAAGAAATAAAATGTAAAATTCAAAACAAAGTTAACCTTTATTATTTTGTTGTAAGGAACACAAAGTTATTAAAAGATTCTATGTTAAAAAGTTACATCATCCCACAAAAGAAGTAAACAATCGGTGTTTACGGTATTAAATTACACGTGAGAAGTGCTTATACGAAACTAAAATTAAAGGCATGTCGTAAGAAAACAAACATTTTATATCTTGGCATTAGATTATGAATGAGAAATATATGAAAATAAAATTACACTTTATACCAAATTTCGAAATTCGTTCACATAAAAAAATACGATTGTATATTAGGTAGAATGTATATATTAATTGTAATTAAAAGATCAATAATAAATCACTTCACTGTTATTTAGTTCAGAGATAATCTTCACTGTTCAATCAAAAATATATAAAATTGGTACAATCTAAATTATCCAAATGCTTGTGTGGCGTTTAGAAAGGATATCATTTTTTTAACCCTCTAGGTAGTTAGGCTGACAGAAACGTTGAATCTATCGCAGCAGAAACATAATATCCACCATAAAAATACAGTAGACTCCCTCTATAACGAGAACTGAAATGGCAGACTAATTACCTCGTTATAAGCGGATCTCGTTATATCCAACAACAATAATACTGTGCATACATATGAATATGTAGTTTTCTAAAACAATAACTTTCTATAGTGAAGCCATTCGGAGCAATATAAGATGCTAATAAATATTGTTTGAATGGCGTTTTTGAAAAAAAGTTGTTTACTTTTATTGTCAATGAAATACATTAAAACAAAAAAGAGTTGTTTACTTTTATTGTCAATGATAAACGTTAAAACAAAAAATCTTAATTCTGTAAGTCTGTATAAAGCGTATTTTTAAGAATAACATAAATTACTGCGTCTGCAATTGGAAGAAGTCTGTCATTTTTGACTGCTTTAAATTGTCCAGTATTCTATCTATCATATTTTCTAAAGATGTGAAACAGTTTTATGCTTCTTTATTTGCGTTTTTCTTTGGATAAAGTTTCTGACAACCTTTAAAACACTTTCCACATCTTGTCTATTAGGACCTTATTAGCTGTGAATGGTCAACCCCCTATAATGACACTTGTGAATCATAAATTGTAAATTTCTAACTAAGAATCATAAATTGTAAGAATTTTATTGCGGGCGGCGCAGTTAAAAAGGGTATTTATTTATAGCTACGGCCGGGCCAAAACGTAAAAAACACGTTTTTCAATCTTACTTTACTCGTTATAACCAAATTTACCTCGCTATAGAGGGTTACGAGTTCAATAGAAATTTCACGGGACATCTAATGTACCTCGTTATAAGCGAAACCTCGTAATAACCGTGTTCGTTATAGAGGGAGTATACTGTATATAGGATTGGACGGCTAAGCAAACGGGAAATCCTTTTATTATTATTATTATTATGATCTCCCTACATTCCCAGACGAAAAAGTCATAAAATTTAATTACCTCACACCAGCACTCAGCTGGAGAGACGATGCGCAGATTAGAGAATTTTTTAAGTAAACATATTGAGGAGTTATTCTAGATTTTCCCACCTTGAAAAATTTGACATAATTTCTCAAAAAAATGCAGTCACGAAAAATTACAAGTCAAGAAAATATCACTTGAATCTTACAGGAGTTTTCACCTCCCGGCCACATCACGTATATATTTCATTGAAGTTAGTTGCTCTGTTTTTATCACTCCCGCACTCTTTTCACTTGGTTCTTCCTTAAACTGAAGTCGACAAACGTTCTCTTGAGGTAACCTCTCTGGAACCCCCTCACTTCCACAAGGTCGAGTATTACCTTGGACATTCGCCAGTAATAACTGCCTTGACGACTTCCCCGGTAAAGCCTTTGTAATGGTCTTGTGCAGTCGCAAGACGAACTAACGGCACCTGATCATCCCTACCAGGTATAAGTTCAATAACTTTTCCTAGGCCACTGAAGACGCTAGATGTTGTCATTGCCGACTAAAACGATATACCCGATAGACAGTTTAACCTTTTCACTGCGGCTAGTTATAAAAGTAGTATGGTTGCTGATCAACACGGTTGCCGCAGTCAGTCGATGAAGTACTATGGCGTATAAATACGGTTCGCGCAGTGTATCAATACAGTCTATTCAGGACTGTATTTACAATTTAGTAGAAGTACAAGTAACTATAAATTTGTTGCTTTTAGATTTTTGAAAAATAAAAAAAATTAAATATACTGAAAAATTATCATTATTTTATTTATTATTAGTAATTGTAGCAACAAGGTAAAAAACTACAAACAAATGGTACACAAAACATTCAAATGCAAAATATAAATAAAAGTTTTGACTACATTAAAAGGAAAATTTAAAATTTGTTATACAATTGTATTTTTCAAAACATGGCGTAATGCATAGAGGCACATTACAGGCTATGCCTTTTTTTTAGGTCTGTATCAAGGATTTTAATGTCAGTATTAGACCCAGTATAAATGATAAAGTCCAAATTGTAGCCTGTCTCACAGTCACATAAAACGTGGAATTTAATTCCAAATCTGTGCCTTTTAGAGGGTATATACTGTTTAAATGCTAGCCTTCCCTTATAAGCATCAAACTTTCGTTGATACAAAAAAAAACGGTCTTTAAATGGTCTATAACGATTCGCAGCTTAAAAGGGGAGTCTTCTTTGTCAACGGTATTGTTATCTGAAAAAACGTAACAACGACAATGTAAGGAACGACAAAGCTAGAAAACAATACTCTTCATCCACATCAGTGTCTTTCCAATTTGTTGCGAGACGAGAATTTTGTTCAATATCACTATGTTCCACAATGAATTTGTAAAATTGTTAATTTCAACAACCTTTGCTTTCATAAAAGTCAAAGAAAAAAATGTTTTGAAACTACTTAAAACACTAATTTTAAAATTTTAATTCAAACACTATGATGTATTGTCGTTAAAATTATGAACTGTTGGTTGGTTGTAGATCTCCCTTTTCCCATTTATATAACGGAATCTTTTCACATTTACGACGTTTAGCTTGTTAAAGAGAAGTAGATTCCAAAGTTAAAGCACTATTTTCACTAACCTGTGTTGATGATGGTAGAGTCTCTTCATTATCATTTTCTTCTCCAGATTATTCACTTTCTGCATCAGATTCTTCAAGAATACACTCATTCTCACTGTCCCTTTCCATTAAAATAAATTTCATATAGTTCACTTTCGCTAAGATATTTGCGTATACGAGCCGTTTCACTCAGCAATTGTTTTTATTAGTCAATAATGTATAAGAAATCTAAATTTAAGAATCACCAACTTATTTTTAAAAAATTAATTAAAATCCTTTGTAAAAGGTATATATTTATAAATATATACCTTTTACAAAGGATTTTAATTAATTTTTTAATATATGGTATACAGCCAAATACAGGAACGTAGATTCCTTGTGGATTTCAACTTATTTTTGTAAAAAAATACACTACTATTAGTACAGAATGGTGTACAACACTATGATCATAATAGAAATAGACGAGAAGAGATGCAGAATTCATTTATGGCTTAAAAGAAATAATCTTAACATTATCAAGTCTGTAGTTTACGTCTTCTTTGAATATTCATAAAATATTATTATCCTAAAAGGTTTTTCAAATGGTCAAGTAAATTATAAATTCTTTACATTATAGAACTAATCCAAAAAATATGTTCTCACAACAATAAGTCTTTCATTTCGGTTCAACTTGAATAATATTAAAATACTTATATCGTAAATTTCAGGTAGTAAATAAAAATCTTTTAATAATACCCTACAATATGACCAGCTGTCTCGAACCGTCTTTACTATTAGCTAATTAATGCAATAGGTAATAAAATTATTTCAATTAGAATATTTCTTATCTGTTAACCATTCTGTGAAATTTGATAACAATTCTATTTTATTTACTAAAACTCATAATTCGACAGTTTTTTTCCTATTTTTCAAATAGGTTTATCAGCAGCTGTAAATCACACAATTAAATTCTTAAAGAAAATGTAGTGTAAGAATTGTAGTGCGTGCCTGTGTAAGAAGGTGCGGATTTGTACGGCTCCCGCAGTAAAGAATAAAATTTTTAAATGTATTGTAAATTTTGATATAACATGCTTAACTCTTTTCTATAGGCAACATACAATACGTAAGCAGTATCTGATTCATACGATTTCCGCAGCGAATGCCGAAAAAGGGTACGCGTATTTAGCCGGTTCCCGTTGTACGGACACGAAATTATTTTACGTGTATATCCGGTTCCCGCAGTGAAAAGGTTAAACACCTTCGTTTCTGATTTGAGTTGAGCCAGATATTCAACACGAAATCTTTTTCGTAAATGATTTCTCAACTCTTGTAAACGTCATATTTTGCGTGCGAGAGAAATATTCTTTAGCAAAACCACAATCCGGCAACTCGTAAGTAACTTGTTCCAGTAAAAACATACTTGGGGTTAACTCAGTGGGATCATCCGAAAGATACGTCAACGGACGCGAGTTGACTACACTCTCACAATCACACAACGTCAATAAGTCTTCAAAATTGAGAGACGCTCGACCTAAATTTTTTCCTTTTACAATACCTACCAATTGCTCTAAAAATCCACCCCACCATGCAGCTATAGGGATTTGAAACGTCACTTAATAGTTTGTGTAGAACTATATTCCGCGATAGTATTTCAGTCCGATTGCTTAAGCACATTCTCGAATCCCGTAAAAATTGTTCCATTGTCACTATAAATAATTCTTGGGCATCCTCGCCTTACAACAAAACGATGAAAGGTTTGAATAAAAGCATTTGTTCACAACGAGGTAACGAGTTCCAGATGAACTGCATAATAAACGGTACAAGTAAACAAAACAAGTCCATGCTTTCTCGCCCGATTTCAAGTAATGACGTCCAGCTAAATCCACTCCGTACATTTCAAAAGCTGTAGCATCCTGAACTCTATCGGCAAGAAAAGAAGGCGTTTATACTTCGAACGATTTCCCTTCTTGTCTCTTGCACATACCACATTCTTTTAAAATGGACCGCACAATCCGTCTACCCCCTTAAGTCCAATATTTTATGCTGAGCAAACTAAGTAGTCCTTGTGTGCCTACATGACAAGAGCTTTTGTGTAGGCTCAAAATTAATTTATGCACTATACAATGTTCACCCGGAAGTAAGATAGGCAGATGAAAATCTTCTGTGTCAAGTCTCTCAGTAAAGCGAGTTTTTAAACGTATAAGTCCAAATTCATCGACAAACGTGTTTAGCTAGGAAGTTCGACAGTGAACGCTTCGTTCACTAGCTTCAATACAAACATTTCGGCTTTATCGATTTTCTTAGCGACCAATTCAGCTGTACGTTTTCGTCTGAATTTCTTGTATTATAACAAAATCGTAGAGCCCAAGCAATCATTTTTAAAAGTTTTAAGTACTGAGAAAAGTAATGCAGATGCCAACCGTCGGATGTCATATTCAACAGTGACGAACTGGCTTTTTTTCTTTTTCTCGGTATAGACTTCTTTTTTTATCAACTTCTTATTTTTTTTTTGGGCCAATCATTTTCTTTTCTGTACAACCATTACGGGCCCTTCCGCCATCGAGATTCGAACAATTGCCGAACACCACTGCCTCTTGATGGAAGATCGACAGGATTGAGAGACTCAGGTACATATTTCCAACGCTCAAGATTGGTCAAAGATGACTAAGGTGCACAACCGCAATTGATGATCAACCGTTTTTTGGTTCTTAATTATTCACGACATCGCTCATTGACATAGATACATCTCAGAGATGAGCTACTAAATGTTAGACAAGTTAATGTGAGTTTAAAACAGGTACACGAAGATTAAAAGAAAAAAACTTAAAACCTAGACGACCTGCCAAAGTTCCACTTTGGCAGCCAGATTCTTCTCCAAAATCATAAAGCTCGTCGTTTGGAATTTGCAAGAACACATACTCAGTGGAATATTGACAACCGTAAAATTGTTCTTTTCACTGATGAGACCAGAATCCGATTATGGAAGCCACATGATCGAAACCACGTCTACAGAAGAGTTGAAGAACGATTCGTCATCTGCAATCTTGCCCAGACCGTTAGTTTTGAAGGTGATGATATAATGCTTTGGGTAGGTATTAGTCGGGCGGGACGCACCACACTTGTGGAAGGATGACTGGTGACTCTTACGTTCAAAACATCCTGCAAGATCATGTTTTGCCATATGTTGGTTACATTGGAAATGATAGATTCATTTTAATGGACGATAATGTTCGACCACATGGGGCTGCCATAGTGGGTAATTATCTTGATGAGGTCCAAATTCAAAGATTGGATTGGCCACCATTTGATTGAAATCCAATAAAGCACAAGAATATGTCCAAAATTTCTGTCAATGTCCAACATTGTTAAAATAAACTATTCTTCAAAATATTCCTAGAAAATTACAAAATATTCGATACTTGAGTGAATAAATATATACACCGCGCCAAAAATAACGTATAATTTTAAAATTATAATTTCAGTCGTAATGAAAAAAATTGTGTTTGTTCTTTTTAGAACATCTGAAATAAAAAAAACTTTTGTTTTTTACGAAAAATGTGTTGCACTAAAACTACCTGAAATTTTGTAAAAATTGAAAAGTTCAAAAAAATTCAACTAGTAGCAAGTATTACCTCCTCTAGCATTTATTACTGCTTGACAAAGATCTCTCATACTGAAAATTACCGTTCGTATTTCATCCTAATCAATTTGATCCCATATTTCGACTAATGGCAAAAACAATTGATCTAATATGTTTGGTACGTTAATTAGTTGTCGTAGTCGTCTTCATACGATGTCCCAAACGTGTTCTATTGGATTGAGATCGGGACTTATGGCAGGCATCCCATCCTCCTGACGATATTGCTGAACAATTTTTGCAATGTGTGGCCTGGCATTATCTTGCATAAGCATGAAATTATCCCCAATAAATGGTGCAAATGGCACGACATGCTCTTCTAAAATGTCTGTAATGTAGCTGTGTGATGTAATCCTCCTTTCACACAATATGACTTTGGTCGTAACGACCGTTTGCCGTACACTCCATTAGTCCAATAAATCAATATACGACGACTTTCACAAAGGACGACCACGACTTACTATCGTGCCATTGCCGTTCGGCTGCCGTCCAATGCCACTGCGTTGTGTTGACGACGGTCGTGTGTTTCGTGCCGTGTTAACAGTGAACCACGGCATGTAATCAAGACATGCGACAAGAAATGCATGGCGTGAAATTTTAATAGAGGTTAACCGTTAATCCCGACTTTAAAAATCTAGAGGATCAGGAGAAAAATAATTTTGGTAGGTTATACTTAATTTTGCATTTAAAGTATACATGTAGATTTAGGGATCCCAAATGGAGTTACAAACCTGAATATATTTATTTAAATAGAAAAATATTATTTTCTGGGATGCGGCCAAAGTCTTTAAATCGATCATTTTCTTCTTTAACGTGGAGCTCCTTAATGAGCAAAAGGCGCCTTTCCGTGTTTCTTTGACCATTAATTTTATTAGAAATAATTTTACAAATTTTAATTACTTATATTACATATTAAAATTTGCCATGGCAAGCTTTCAACACCAGATACAAAATATCTTCCTAATATTATTTGCGGATAGGTCCGCTCGTATTATATTTTCTTGCGGTAAATCATCCAGACCTGTTACTGGAAAAGTATCCTCTACCACAAAGCCATCCCTGTAACGTGCAAAATGATGTAATATGGTGCAAGCTTTAATAATGTCTACAGCAAAATTGGGCTCTACATTTTGAGGTCTATAAAATATGCGCTATTTGTTGCTGAGGATGCCAAAAGCGCATTCAACGTACCTACCGTCAAGCTCGACACAAGCGATAGTTAAATATCCTTTTTTTCAATATTTAAATGTTCCCCAAAAGGATACACCCAAGTAGTAGATTACTTCCCTGTTTTTTTTTTACGGCGATAAATTAACCATAACGCCAAAATTTTTGCCCGATTTGCTGCAACAATAATATATATGAATACTGCCGTAATGTGTGAAAGCAACATGAGTACGACAAACGGTCGTAGGACCTCTTGCCTTAACGACCAAAGTCTTATTGTGTAAAAGGAGCGTAAGCCGCCCGTGATCTGTTCTAACTAACTCCGTACGAGCCTCCAAAGTAATCCCACCCCACACCATTACCGACCACCAAATCATTACCGGCCACCCTAGTCTACAGTCAATACAGTGTTACACTATGCGTAACGTTCCCCAGGCCTTCTGTACACTCTGTTTCGCCTATCATCAGAATAACGACAGTACCTGGATTTATCGGTGACCAATATTCTTCCCCAATCGTCATTATTCCAAACAACATGTTCACGAGTAAAATGTAATTTTTGGCTTCTGTGATCTCTGAATATGGGGTGAATAATAGGCCAGTGGATGCTCTTCCAGGGCTCAGTCTGCGGAAGTCTTCTTATCCTATTTTGGCTGATTCTAAAATTATAACGATCCAACAATTCATTTTGTAGAGATATACTGATAACAAACATTTGTCTCAATCTACGAAGTATCAAAAACCGGCCTTGATTAGAAGTTCCCTTCTATGGCCTTGACCGGGTCTTTCCGATTTAGTTTGAGTAACAGTAAAACGTGTTAAGACTCTTAAAACGGTTGACTGAGTGACATTAAACCCTTCAGGGAGTTGAACTTGAAGGTATCCTTCTTCGCGAAGAGTAACGATTCTAATACAGTCACTTTTTGGCAGACTTCGATTTTTTTGATGCTGGTGGTTCATTTCAAAGAAAAAAAAACGCTTTCAACAATCAGTACAACGTAGTCTAACAGAACTATATTCGAATTAAAATTAAGCACAACTAACATGTTTTTAATTTGCTTGCAAAAAATGATAAAAACTTCAGCGTTTTTTATCGTCCTTTCGATAAATTTTACAACATACTGGAGGTAACAATAGTATGTTATCACAAAAATCGAAACATTAAAATTATTTGATTTATCAGGATTTTTAAAATTATGGGTTAATTTTGGCGGGCAGTGTATTATTATTCTATTATTTCTTCACATACAGTCCATCTAATTTATACTTTATTATATATTAACATAAATAAATAACTTGTTGAGTTTATTGTAAGATAATTCATTTGATTACATGAAATCAACCTTAACTTGGAGAGTCACCTGTCAAAAAAGATCATAGCACATGATTTGTCTTTAAAAGATTCCGTAATAAATCATTAGGAAAAAACCTCACAATACTATCCCAACATGGTAAGTATTTGTATTTCTGTTATTCAAGAAAATAAATTATGTATTCTCAGTATGTTATTGACTTAATGATAGTGGTATGTTCTTTTTATTGATTTCCTCTTTTTTCCTGAAGTTTTCCAGTTTAGGAAAGAGAAATAGAGAAATATCTTTTGCCGATCTTGAATTGCATTGAGGAACAGAACAATATCGATTTGATTTAAAATACTTTAACGTAGTCACAGTATATTGATTTATAAAGAATATTCTTTGGCAATATACTGTAACATAGTCATAATGCTGAAATTTACTAAAAAAATTTAATAATTCTATTCAAATCAACAGCTGTCTGGTTTATTTATACCAATTTTAGTAGTTTAAATTTATTCCGCCAGAGGTCAGATACTTTGTTTTCAATCGCGAATAAAGTACAAAAAGTGTTAACACCGCAACTCAAATAAGTGTTACCAATTTATGCCAAAATATCACCTTCGTTCCATTACAGTTACAGTGTGTTCCGAACAAATGTTCTTCATAAAAACGCTTTATAATGCATTTATACAAATTAAATAAAACTTATTATTGTGTATTTCTTTAAGTTAATATTAATAGAAATCTTTAAATAATATTTCTACGCGTATATAATAAAATATGTTTAGTGGCTGTAATGTCACCTAAATATTTCGTGTTGGTATCATGTGACGTCACAGGCTATGACGCGGATGACGTGCAACGGTATGTAAATTAGATGAAGTATACACGCTAAATGTCTTATAACACAGTCTTATCGGTAGAGAAGAGTGTCTTAAAAGGTATAGAAGTTACAATAAAGTAACGAGTAAAATGAAAAAGTCATTTTCAGGTTACGAGCGAAGCAGTAACATCTCCAGAAGATGCCAACCCCTAGTGTTGGCGAAACGTCGAGAACTAATCTCAGAAGACAACGGCCTAACAGCCCGAACAGACAGTTTAACAAGTTACCTAGACGATGGCCGTGAAAGCCTAACGCAGTTTATCAATATTATCATTAATGATATAAAAAGAGACCTCTTCTTGTGTAAATGTTAGGGAAAATACTTATACATATATTATTGGGTAGATAGACCTCTTTGCTGGGTCTGAGGATGAGGCAAATATTGTAAGCCTCGAAACCGATCGCTTCTGTAACACTTTGAAAGTAAATATTATATTGTGAGTATTGACCACAATAAATGTCGGTGAAATGCAATTCGGATTCCGCAATTCTATGGGTACACGTGAAGCACTTTTCACCTTACAAGTCCTACTTCAGAGATGCCGCGATGTCAGTTGTGATGTCTATATTTGTTTTATTGACTACGCCAAGGCATTTGACCGTTGTCAGCACCAGAAGATGGTCACCGCACTACAAAAAGTAGGATTGGACGAGAAGGACATTCGGATCATCATGAATTTATACTGGAACCAGCGTGCTCAAGTCAAGGTCGAAGACCAGCTGACCGACCAAGTGAAGATCATGCGAGGAGTAAGGCAAGGATGTGTGCTATCGCCGACTCTTTTCAATATATACTCTGAGGAGATTTTTAATGAAGGCTTCACAAACCTAGACATGGGAATCCGAGTGAACGGTGAATACATCAATAATATCCGCTACGCCGATGACACTGTGTTACTAGCAACCAGCCTAAACGATCTGCAGGCCTTACTAGACCGAGTGCGAACTGTGAGCGTAACATACGGACTGAACCTTAATATTAAGAAAACTAAATTCATGGTTGTCAGCCGTACAAATTTAGATCCCGGGGCACTAATGGCAGGTAGCGAAGAGATCCAGAGAGTCGACAGATTCACTTACCTCGGAACTACCCTCAACGTACAATGGGACTACGCTCAAGAGATTAGATCCAGAATTGAAATGGCACGGTCTACATTTATTAAGTTGAGATCCTTGCTGTGCTGCAGTGATCTCAGTTTGGGAACCAAGATGCGGATAGTGAGGTGCTACGTTCTTCCAGTGTTACTATATGGAGTTGAAGCCTGGACACTGACGCAAGCCACTGAAAAACGAATCGAAGCCTTCGAGATGTGGATATACAGAAGGATACTAAAAATATCTTATGTGGACCATGTCACCAACGTTGAGGTCCTACAGCGCATGACAAAAGAAAAAGAAGTGCTTAATTTAATTAAACAACGTAAGCTTGAGTACCTCGGCCACGTGATGCGGAACGAAGAAAAATATCGAATTCTTCAACTTGTTATGCAGGGTAAAGTATTTGGCAGAAGAGGACCGGGACGCCGTCGTATCTCGTGGTTGAAAAATCTCCGACAATGGTTTGGGATGACCTCAGCGGAGCTGTTTCGCAGAGCAGTCAACAAAACCATGATAGCCTTGATGATCGCCAACATCCGGACCGGATAAGGCACTGAAGAAGAGTATTGACCTTTTTAATATATCTGTTTAATTATGGACTCACACTTGCAACCCTTTTATCTAGGGATGGTTGGAACAGGGGTTTTTCAATAACTGTTACAACCTGTTTCAGTTCCAAAAATTATCTGTTTCAAAAAAACTGCTTCAGTTCCAAACTGTTCCAACACTAACACTGACACTGTGTTACGTACGGGTTGCTTCAGTACCGGTTCGGTTTGTTCCAGAAAGTTTGTTGCGTTAACAATAGACCATTGTATTTGTGGTTGTATGTTTTGAAAGTTTGAAGTCTTGTCGCGAGTCGCAGTAGAATTAAATTTTAGATAGTTTTATTGCCGGTTTAATACCTACGTGCTATTTTTCTTTTAAGTAAAATATTCTTTTATGATGAGTTCGAATTCTTTATTGAAAATGGAAAGTGTAAGGCACAATAAAAGTAGGCCAGTTTGGAACTTTGTTACCATAGTTGACAACACGATTGCGAAGTGTAATCTGTGTCAGTTACAAATCACAAGTTACAAGTCGTATAAATCATCAATAACAAACTTAAAAAAACATATTGAAAGAAAGCATCCAACTGTGAACATTCCACAAAAATCTGTTATGTGTGTAAGTAGTGACATTGGAAATATAGAAAACGTTGTGGACAGCGCCAGGGTTGTCATCACTACCACTACTAGCTGTTATATTGGAACAGGAAAACTTATTGATCAATATCTGTTCCAACCTGTTCCATATAAAAACCTGTTTCGAAAAGAACAGATCCTGTTCCAAAGTGGCATCTCTACTTTTATCATCATAATAGGTAATTAATTATAATAATATATATTTTAAAATCATAAAAACTCTTAACTCTTATCATTGCATTCCTAAAAGTTGCCTTATTTTATAAAAAATGTCATACATTCTTAATTTTAATATTTCATTATTTTAGATTTTTATGGATCTACTTCTGAGCAATAGTTATATGGAGTTACATATTAATTTGTGATGATGCTGAAGAGCAAGATCGCAGAAATGCTAGAGTTTGCACTTTATTATCTACAGATGGTACTTTAAGGCAGAGTATTTTAGAAGGTATGAAACTTACAACAAACCATTACTAATGAATATAGAGGGATCTATATTTGTATATCAAAAGGAAGATCTCCAACACGATGGAAAGATTAAATGAATATTGGTGGAAAAATCCCTTCATGAAGTTGTCCATCTGGTACAGAATTGCAGCCAATGGAGACAGCAAGCTAACAATATTTAGAGTGTCTCCACCCACACCATAACAAGGGCTCAAGAAATGAGAAGGAAGAGGATATTTGTTGCTAATACTTTAACAAAGAAAATTATACAAATAAACAAGTGTTAGGATGTCTGTGTTTTATTTTGTTGTTTTTGGGACTTTGGTTTTTTAATATAATGGAAAACAGATATAATCATAAAATATTAAATTAAACTTTCCTGTACCATAATACATACTCTCTCTGTATCAGATATTATGTTATACATTTATATATAAAAATGTGTAAGTGTATACTATATTTTTGGACATTGCAATGCATTTGTGCCCTCCAAATTTAAAATCTGGCAGGACCCTGGGCTACCTGGCCTTTCGGCATACGCCCATAACGAAACCTCTGCCCCTACGAGTCCGACACCAAAGTGAAGGTGCCACGCCACGTATACCGAAACGTTTCGTGGGGTTACCACGCCACGTATACCATAAACGTCCCGTGGGGCTCCACCTTCCCCGTAGTACCTGTGTTGTGAGTACCTTGCCTACCCGTTATTCCCACACCACGGGCGGATAGGTTCGGCAGGCGGAGGAATTTCCACCTCACGCGTAGACAGGTCGCCGCCGAGGATCTCTCCTCTACCACTCTTGGATCTCCCGGTGGGTACGTGCCGGGGCACCCACACCACGCCTGACCAAGGTCAGGAGAGGTATGTACGGGCCCAGCTCACCAACCTCACCAGGCTCTTTTGGAATGAGAGTAGAGTGGTCCCACGAGAGTCTCGTCTCGGATACTAGGAATGCAGACCGGTGACCGTGTCGCCGATGCGACCGTGTGCGTTTCTACCAACCCGACACCTCAAGCGACGGCTCTCCACCTCCCGATTCCTACCCATTCGCCTCTTACGACAGGCAGGGCTTTCTGACCCCGGCCGTATTCTTATCTCCGCGAGCCGGACGGAGTATATTTTTGGACAGGGAGAATATATTTTTTAAAAAGCATTAAAAGCATACTTTTTGAATTTTGACGCCTAAAATTCAGAGTATATTTTTTTAATTTGCCGCCTAAAATTCAAAACCTACATTTTGAATTTGCCGCCAAATGAAATTAGTTTCGGCCCGTCCGTATTTGGCGCTAGAAACTCTATCCCAAAACTTTCTATGGGAGTTACCTTAATAGGCTTAGCAGCTTAGCTGTTCCCTGTCCCTGCTGTTAGATTGTGTTGGTGTTGTAGTGTAGTCGTGTATCGTGTAGTGTTGTGGATTATGTAAAAATACAAACAAATACTATTAAGTTTAACCAAATGGAAGTAATAAAACAAGAAATCAGTGATGAGACCTGTGAAGTAAAAATAGAGAATATTGAATTGGATGATGCTCTTTTGGATCGATTTAAAGGTGAAATTAAGGAAGAATCCAATCTAGAAAGTACTGATGATACTTTTGATCGTTCAGCTTTAAAGGAATTTCCCATACAGACTGAAATAGAACAAGATGGAAATAAACTTACTCGTTTTAAAGGAAAACGAAAAATCAAAGGAGGTAATGAAATATACCTATGGTTTTCGTATCTTTCATACTACATAATATATGACTTGATCCACTCTGTATATTATACAGAGTCGATCAAAAGTCTGGCAACGCCTAATTATCTCTTAAATTGATGGTCCAAATTATACAAAAACGTATACACCTATTTTGCAATGATATATGCAAGTTTGCCAGATTTACCATTTTTATGATATAATTGGTCATTTTGGTTTTTACGTACAACACCTTATACACTCCCCGTCATATAAAAGTGGTACACTTTTTTTTCCCAATGTAAACCTGTGTTCAGATTGGACACAATGGTCCGTGAATCAATTCGTTGTTGCCATCACAGATATCGGAATTGCACAAAATCTAAATATAATAAAAATAATGTTCAAAAATGTATAAATTTTTTAGATAGGTATTATTTTTATCATTAACAACAAAAAACCGTATCTAATAAATTTAGTAACCAGAGATAGGGTTGAGCTACTATCCAAAATGTTTGAAGGATCTTTAAACCTAGGGTATAGGCACAGGCAACATTGGAATGCACATACTGTAATTTTATACTTCAGTTATCTACCGAACACGAATTGTATTTTGTGTCAATAAGTTTAGTAACAGGCAAACCACCAAAATTAAATTATCATTTATTACAAGAACAATAAATGTGAAAAACTAACATTATACTTTATTCTACGTATTATAAACTATAAAATATCCGGGACGAAAAAACGCCTTTCAAAATGTGACAGTTATAATCCAATATCTCACTGTAATGTTTTATGATAATAATTAAAAGTTATGTCTAGATTGATTATCTATCATTATTTTTGAATTGAAATATTTTCATAAATTATAATAAAACACAATTCTATGTATGGGTACTTAATTGAGATTATGGAAAATTACAATAGTAATAGGAGAATTTTTTAGGATGCATGTTTAAATAAATGTGACTGACTGATAGAGAATGTTCGATAATGTTTTAGTTTTTAGTATACTTAAAACTGGCGGTCTGTCGTACAGCCCTGCTTTTAGCTGGTATCATATAATATTTTCGTTAAACTGGCAACAGTGCCCTAGAAATTAGAATGACACATGTGACAAAACCAACGTACACAACTTAAAAAACACGGTTTTTGGTTATAAGAGTTGTACCAGTTTTTTATGACGCGAACTGTACATTGTACCTTTATTAAAATTTCAACTTCAATACCAGTTTAACTGCATAAAATACTTTCGATTTTATGTAGTCAGGAACATTTTAAAAAGATAAAACAAAAGCCTTCTTCAATAAAAACTTCTAATTGTCTCATTCATTTTTTTTTATTCAAACTAGGTACAACTAAATTTGAACATAATAATAATAAGTTTACTACATTGCTAAATTAATATCTACCTAATCAAGTATTCAAAATGTCCTATGTTGTTAAAAGTATTGTAAACAAATCTAGAATGTGTCTATTACATTTCTCTAGAAATTAATATGGATTCATTGATAATTCTTTGCCTTAGCTCTGCAACACTTTTTGGTTTAGTTTATGTTTAGGTAAATGAAGGATTGAATCAATATTTTGATGAAAATGTATATTTTTATTTTCATATACATATGTATGAAAGGAGTTGAATGCAAAATTTTTTTTACACATACTCTGTACTAAAATTCATTTTTTATTTTGTTATTAATATAAAAATACAATACAGTACACTGCAACATACTTCAATATAATAATGCAATACAAATTAAAATACAACATTCATAAGTATTTAAAAATGACAATATGCATAACTTACTTATGCATATGTTTAATTTACCATGATAATAATATTAATAAAAAAATAATAATAATATTAATAAATATTAAATATATTTACAAAACGAACATTTTTATTCTCGAGAGAGAAAGAGAGAGAAAAGATATCTTCTGTCTCTCTCTTATCTATATCTTACATATGTAATGATTTTGCCGATTTACTCCCATACAAATTTCTAACATAGAACGCGCGTATGGAAGTATATCTTCAAAAACGAAATAAGTCTCAACCAAACAACTCTTTTCTGAACCTTAAAACTTGAATTACTAAAGTTTTAGGTAACTGCACTAAGCCTCAGTTTTATTAATAGCGTCTTGGCGCCATTTTGTAAGATACTTTTAAATGGGACCACGGAGAAGTTAATATATTATTTGAAAGCACTTGTATAAATCATTAGGTCCCTGGATTTTTTGATTCTTTGTGGCACCGTTTCAAAATCCCCACTAAATTGTGAAAAACTTATTAAATTAACTCTCGGTGAAAGAATAACTCTTTCTTTCCAGATGGATAATGTCACTAGTATCATATATATGCCGAAAATCATAATTTAAAAAGAAAATCGACCTTTTTTGAAATTTATATCATGCATATAAACATATACATAAAAAAAATTTAAAATAACAATCATCATATTTGTCCCTTTCATCTTTACGCCCATGACTACTATATGTACTAAATATTCAATGATAAATAAAATAGCATGGAAAATTAAATAATGTATAAAATTATCGAAACAATATTAAAAAATATATTATGATTTCTCCATTCTTTGATTTTTAAAACAAAAGTGACAAAAATCAGAACATAATATTTAAAAAAATATATTCTCTCTTTGGGATCGAACTTGCGACTTGTGGTTCTAAATACCGCGCCTCAACTCATTCGACCAAAAACTTTAAGTAATAATGTGGCTAATCAATGTCACTATTTGTCAAGAACATTATGTCAGTTTTTTGGTTGTAATTTGTGTTTGTGTTTATTTATTTATTGTATTCCAAAAATGGAAAGGTTATTACGAATCATAGAAGTTCCAGGAAGAATATTTATTTGCAAAAGACTTTGGCCAAATGTATATATCTACCGAATTAATATAAAATAATAATAATATTAATAAATATTAAATATATTTACAAAACATTTTTATTCTCGAGAGAGAACGAGAGAGAAAATATATCTTCTGTCTCTCTCTTACCAATATCTTACATATGTAATGGTTTTTCCAATTCACTCCCGTACAAATTTCCAACGTCGAATGCGCTTATAGAAGTATAACTTCAAAAATGGAAGCACCTTCAGGAACTAAAAAGTGTTATATCTCAAGTGTGTCACTTATTTTATGGCAACCTGCCATATATTTCGGATATACCGAAAATGACAGCAATGGTATACAAGACATCATTAAAAAATAATCAATGACCAAGCAACGACAAATTAAAAAAAAAAAGGAGTAGAAAATAATTTCATTTAGTTTCGATGTATATTCCAAGACTGCGATAAGTGTTGTATTGTGTTTTACAATTAATTCATGTACGAATATACATTATTAATAAACTTTCGAAACTTACCTTAAAAACCTTTTATTAACAATAGCTGCTAAAGGCATAAAATTAGATTCAATATCTGCAATTTTACGAAAAATAAAAAATGTTTTTCTTAAACAAATTGATATACTCAAGAACAACATATTTTTAGAAAATATAATAAAATTTTATATTTTGCACATAATTTGCACTTAGCAGGTATTGTAATATCACAGACGATATATTGACTTGCTTTATGGAAAAATTAAGGACTATCCCGCAATATTGAATATATATATATATATATATATATATATATATATATATATATATATATATATATATTTATATTGTATTTTATCTTTTATGATACTCTGTAGAGACCAGTTTATACTTTTTGGCCATTTAACGAGTACACATTTCATATTTTAAGAAGAATTCTGGTGAAGTCCACAAATCCGGAAGTAGGTCATTCTCCTAATTCCGTTTGAAAAAGGTGACTCCATCTTTACGCACAATATAGAATGTGAACACAAAACACACGTTCACTAAACAGGAACAGTCTAAACTCATACAAACATTTACAACTCATATAAACCATACTGAGCACTTAAATAATTAGAGTTTGAATTTCCATGGGGCAAAACATCTACCCTCATATCTTTTTAGCCAAATGTGGCTGTTGCCTATAACACCGAGGGCAAAAGTGAATCAACCTCCAATTTTGTTGTGGTACCATAACCTTGTCAACAATCTTGGCGGTTGTTATACACACCGTTTTTCAACTAAATAATGAATGTGTTGAGGTACACATTAAAGGCAATAGGGCTGACTATTATTCATAGGGGACAGAAACACAGGTTTCTATAACATATTTATATCATTTACTACTTCTGCTGTCTTAAATTATATTATGCTTTAATTTATTTTCCCTTACACTGAAATATTTATATTATAGTTGGTTTGTATTTTAGGTTATCTCCAAGACAAACACAAAATGGATATTATAGACGCACTAATTGAAGATTCATCTTACGAAGGAAATTATACGAGCCAACATTCTGAAGTAAAAATATTAAATAAAGATATGAAAGTTGCGACTGTACAAAGACCTTACAAGTGTGAAATTTGTTTTAAACAGTTTTCTTACAAATGTTCTTTGAAAACACATTTGAGAGCACATGCAGGTAAAAAATCTTACAAGTGTGAAATTTGTTTTAAGCAATTTTGTCAAGCAAGTAATTTGAAAACACATTTGAGAGTGCATACTGGAGAAAAATCTTACAAATGTGACATTTGTTTTAAGCGATTTAATCAAGCAGGTAATTTGAAAACACATTTGGAAGTACACACTGGAGAAAAATCTTACAAGTGTGAAATTTGTTTTAAGCAATTTAGTCAAGCAAGATATTTGAAAACACATTTGAGAGTGCACACTGGCGAAAAACCTTACAAGTGTGAAGTTTGTTTTAAGCAATTTAGTCATGCATCTAATTTGAAAAAACATTTGGGAGTGCACACTGGCGAAAAACCTTACAAGTGTGAAATTTGTTTTATGCGGTTTACTCTAGAATATGGTTTGAAAAGGCATATGAGAATGCACACTGGAGAAAAATCTTACAAGTGTGAAGTTTGTTTTAAGCAATTTAGTGATGCATCTAATTTGAAAAAACATTTGGGAGTGCACACTGGCGAAAAACCTTACAAGTGTGAAATTTGTTTTAAACAATATAGTAGAGCAAGTCATTTGACAACACATTCGAGAGTGCACACTGGCGAAAAACCTTACAAGTGTGAAGTTTGTTTTATGCGGTTTACTCTAGAATATGGTTTGAAAAGGCATATGAGAATGCACACTGGAGAAAAATCTTACAAGTGTGAAGTTTGTTTTAAGCAATTTAGTGATGCATCTAATTTGAAAAAACATTTGAGAGTGCACACTGGCGAAAAACCTTACAAGTGTGAAATTTGTTTGATGCGGTTTCCTCGAGAATATGATTTGAAAAGGCATATGGGAATGCACAGTGGAGAAAAATCTTACTAGTGTGAAATTTGTTTTAAACAATTTAGTAGAGCAAGTCATTTGACAACACATTCGAGAGTGCACACTGGCGAAAAACCTTACAAGTGTGAAATTTGTTTTAAACAATTTAATAGAGCAGGTCATTTGACAACACATTCGAGAGTGCACACTGGCGAAAAACCTTACAAGTGTGAAATTTGTTTTAAGCGGTGTACTCAAGAATATGATTTGAAAAGGCATTTGAGAGTGCACAGTGGAGAAAAATCTTACAAGTGTGAAATTTGTTTTAAGCAATTTAGTCAAGCAGGATATTTGAAAACACATTTGATAGTGCACACTGGCGAAAAACCTTACAAGTGTGAAATTTGTTTTATGCGGTTTACTCGAGAATATGGTTTGAAAAGGCATATGAGAATGCACACTGGTGAAAAATCTTACAAGTGTGAAGTTTGTTTTAAGCAATTTAGTGATGCATCTAATTTGAAAAAAACATTTGTGAGTGCACACTGGCGAAAAACCTTACAAGTGTGAAATTTGTTTTAAACAATTGTGATGTCAGGTAGTATAATTCAGCCAGAGAAAAACAGGATTCGATCGTATGGCATTTATTTCGTATTTACATATACAAATAAAAAAGTAATTATCGTTAAGTACCTACTAAATACAATGTTGAATACAAAGACGTACTGTTTATTTATTTCGATAGATGGGTGTGACGATATTCGATATGGTAAACCAAAACACGGCGATCGAGGAAATGAAGTCGTATTCGTACCTCAACGCAGTACGAGTACTTGGACAGGGATAAGGATGTCTATCTAGTTCAACGCACCAGATAGAAAGGAAAGAATACGCCAATATCGTTCAACGCACCAGATTGACGCAGTCAGAGGAAGAGGAAGGATTGTCAATCTCGCTCAACACGCCAGATCGACTGGGTTCGAAAGGATTTGGGACACGTTCAACGCACCTGTCCCCAAGGTCAGATATTCTCAACTCAACGCGTCGAGAATGGTTAGCTGTCTTTCAGTTTCGACTTTTATATTATTCGAGACGGAACAAAAACATGTTTTGTTTAACACATAGGCGTACTCTAGACGATAAAATATATTATCGTCACACCCCCCTCTCCTAAAGAAAAATTTTGAACAAAAATTTTTAACTATAGCCCTTTCCTATATACAACTTACAACTATAAAAATATAAAACAAAACATCTTTTTAACATAATAAATACCATATACATATATACATATATATACCCAATTACATATTCGAATACGCAAAACCAAAAACGTCTTCCGCACGACAACTACCTCACTTACTAGCACTAGCACTCGCGTTTGTACCATATCCGGATCGTGTTTGTTGCTGTCAGTCTTAGGCGGTATGATCCTTTTCCTTTCAAATTTGGTGGCAGCAGTTATTTGAGAGGTATGGACACTTTTACTGATGTTATGGGGTTATTCAATTGTGTTACCCCCATATGTGCCTCTGTATTTGAATTTTCTTTTGGGGTTCCTATAATATATTCGCACTCGCGGCCTGGAGTGAGTGGTAGTGCAAAACTGTCCGATAACGGGCTCATTATTTCTGGAATTTCCAAAATGTCTTCCATTTGGTGGAACGCAGGGCTGTTTATTATTTCGCAGTTCCTGCCTGGAGTAAGCGGTGGTCTTCTAATAGGGCTGACTGGCAGAGGGCTGTTTTCCATACTGTTCCTGCAATACAGGCGTGTTGCCTTATAACTTGCGGTAAAAAGGTGGTGGGGATGGTTAAGGTAGTGGTTGTGTTTGGTTGGGATTATATGTTATCGTCGTGAGCCGGTTTCAAATCTTTAATGTGAACTTTGTTGACTGTTTTTCCCGTTGCGTCTTTCAACTGAAAAATTACTTTTGATAATACTTTGTGAATAGTATATGGACCGGAGAATTTAGGAGCTAATTTGGCGTTTAGTTGTTTGGCAGCGTTAGAAATGTTGTAAACCTTTCTCATGACCTTGTCGCCGATCTTTGGTGTCCATTCTCTGCGGCGCAGATTGTAGTAGTGGCTTTGTGATGTGAAAGCTTTGGCCAAATTTATTTTCACTAAGTCGAATGTCTCTCTTAATTTGTTCCACTTGCACGATGGTGGGATTATGTAGGATGGATTAGGCGTGTCTACTAACTTACTGGGTATGTCTAGTTCGTGGCCGAAATTTAAATAAGTTGGAGAGAATCTGGTGGAGTCGTGCTTTGCGGAGTTAATAGCAAAAGTCAGTTCTGGTATGTACGTGTCCCATTTCTTGTGATTGTTATCGCAGAATTGGGCTATCATTGTCTTGATTACTCTGTTTGTTCTTTCGACTGGGTTGTTCTGTGGTGAATATGGCGGTATCTCGTGTTTTTCGATGTTAAATTCTTTTAGTAAACTTTTGAATTCTCTGTTTTCGTACGAAGTTGCATTATCTGAGATGAGTTTGGTCGGACATCCGAATTTCATTATTATTTTATCTTTTAGAGCTTGACACACAACACTGGTTGTGGCTCGTCTTACTGGGACAATCTCTACCCATTTCGAAAAAGTGTCTTGAAAAACGATTGCGTAGATGTTGCCTTTGCTTGATCTTGGCAGTGGTCCAATCATGTCGGTGGTGACGGTATGCCATGGTCGTTCTGGGATTGAGGTTGAATACATTTTTCCGGGAGTTTGTTGTTGTGAGGGTTTGTATATTTGACAGCTGTGACAATTTCTGACGAACTTTGCTGTATCTCTAAACATGTTAGGCCAGTAGTATTTTCGTGCCAGTCTTGCAATTGTTTTGGCTATGCCTAAATGTCCGGACGTTGTCGTATCGTGGTTTTCGGATATTAGCTGTTTTTGTTTATTTGACGGAATACAGAGCTTCCACGGATTAGATAACTCTGTTTCTTTGTAGTCATATTTATCCCAGAAATGTCGGTATAGTTGACTGTCTTTTATCATATAATCTGGGAATCTTTGTGGGTTGTTTTTCACCTCCTCTATTTTCTTTTTGTACCAATCATTTTGTAGTTCTCCAAGTGTAACAGTACTAATTGCGTCTACTGGTTCTCGGGAGAGTGCGTCAGCTAAATGATTCTGCGTTCCTTTGCGGTAGATGACGTCGAAATCGAACTGTTGTAAAGCCATGGCCCATCTGGCCAATCTTCCTGACGGATTTTCTATTGATTGTAGGTATTTTAAACTCTGGTGATGTTACGACTGAAAACTGATAGCCTTCCAAGTATGGACGCATTTTCTCTATTCCATATACGATGGCTAGTAGTTCTTTTTCTGTTACACTGTAGTTTTTTTCCGCATTTGATAAAGATCTGCTGGCGTAAGCTATGACTCGATCGTGTCCTTGTTCGTCTTTTTGGATCAGAGCTACTCCGAGACCGTAGTCTGATGCATCTGTTTGGAGAAAGAATCTCTTGGTAAAATCTGGACAAATCAGTACGGGAGCCTGTGTAAGTAATTTTTTTATTTTCTCGAAAGCAATCGATTGTTCTGCGCCCCAATTCCACTTATGTTTCTTTGTTAATAATTGTGTTAGTGGTGCTATGATCGTAGAATAATCATGAATAAAACGCTTGTACCAAGATGTGGTTCCCAGGAATTTTCTTAGTTGTTTGATAGATTTTGGGGCTGGGTATTGGATGATGGCTTTAACCTTGTTTTCGTCGGTTTTGATTCCTTTTCTATTGACTACGTGGCCGAGGTATACAATTTCGTCTTTGCAGAACTCGCATTTTCCTAAATTAATTCTTAGCTTTGCGTTTTGTAACCTTTTGAAGACTTGTTTTAAATTTTGCAAGTGTTCTTCGAATGTTTCTCCTAGAACTATGATGTCGTCTAGGTAAGCGAACGCGTAGGGTTCCATTTCTGGTCCTATAACTGAATCTAATAGGCGTTGGAATGTGGCTGAAGCTGCGTGTAGTCCGAAAGGAAGGACTCTGAATTAAAATAAACCTTTTCCCGGAGCTATGAATGCTGTTAAAGGCTTGCTTTCTTCTGCTAGTGGTATTTGCCAATACCCGTTTTTCAGATCAAGTGTTGAAATGTATTTCGCGGCCTTTAATTTGTCTAGTATGTGATTGATATATGGAAGTGGATATGCGTCTTTCTCGGAGATTTCATTGATACGTCTGAAATCTATGCAAAATCGATAACTGTCGTTTTTCTTCTTTACTAATACAATAGGTGAGCTATAGGGGCTGTTCGATTCTTCTATTATTCCTTCTTTCAACATGGTATCAATTTCGTCGTTTATGATCTTTTGCATTGCTGGGTTTCTTGGTCTGTATCTTTGTTTTATTGGCGTATTGTGTGTCAGTTTAATAGTGTGTTTGATTAACGGGCTTACTCCTTTTATTTTGTCAAATTTAGCCACTTCGTTTTGTAAGAAAAGCTCCAATTTGTTTTGCTGTGCTTTTGTTAAAGTCGGCTTAATATTGAATTGAGTTTTCGTGATGCCATCGTCGTGAATATTTTCTGTGAAGTTATTGGTTACTTGTTCCTGTGTTGCGGAGTCCAACTCATTGGCTTGTATTGGAAATTCGGCGTTGTTGGCTGTACTGTTGTTGATATCGTAGGGACAGTTTGTTGAAAAATCGATACAGAGTCTGCATTTTCGCATGTCATCGATGCCCAGTATCGCTTCTGAGGAAAGATGTGGCATGTACTAAAACTTAATCTGTCGCCACGCGTTGTTGATTAGGCATATGGTATGATAGCTGTGTCTTATTTCTTGCGTGCTACCGTCTGCAAGCCTAATATCCGTTCTTTCCTCTTCTTCTTCGGTTAAGTTATCTTCTAATAGTATTTTCCGAACTGCTTCTCCGATAAATGATTTCTGTGATCCGGTATCTAACAGCGCTTGGAACGTTTCTCCGATTGGAAAGGATATTGAGCAATGTGGTCTGTTGTCAGTATTGGTTGTTTGGTTACGGCTGGACGTGACAGAGGACCTTAATTCTGATTTGGGTTCGAGATGCCTCTGAGTGTCTCGACCCTTTTGTCGTTTCCCGTGTTGGAGCACCTACAATCTCTGTGTGATATATTTAACGTTCCGCATCTACTGCAGAAGAGTATCGGAGTTGAACGGCATTTATTACGGTTATGGCCTCTCTTTCCACAATTCCAACAACACGTCCGCCTATCGAAATTTATGATTTTGTTTGGTGTGTTATGGTATGTTGTATTAAATCAGGAGTTGTTCTTTTGTGGCGTGTTATCTACCTCTATTTTCTGGATGCCGTTTTGGATTATTTCGTATTCTTCAGTCTGGCGTATTAAGTCTTTAACGGACGTGATATTGTTTTCCTTGATATATAATTTGTAGTGCGGGAGCATGTTTTTGTAAATTCTTTTTAGTTCTTGTGTTTTGTCCATTTTGCCGTATCTTCTGATTAGAGTTTGAAGGTCTAATAGAAAATCTTTAAAACGTTCATTTAATTTCTGAGTTCTTGTTCTGATTTGATCTTCTAATTCATCTTGCCAATTTGCTGATTGAAATGCAAGGATGAAGTCTACCGTGAAATCGTTCCAACTTGCCCAGAAGTTGAAGTTGTTTCGGAACCATAATATTGCTTTTCCTCTAAATACTTCTGGTAGTGCCTTTAATAAAGCATCGTCTTGAATTTGGTAACAGATTTTGAGTTCGTATAGTCGTTCTAAAAATTCTGTGGGATCTTTGGATCCGTCAAAATATAATCCCCATTTTCTAACTGTGTCCGTTATTTCGCTATGATTTTTATTTTCAGGTTGTGCATCATCCATTTCTGGAACTTCCGATCCGCCCCTCGTATTTGTGTCGGTATTTTTCGAGCGTAAGTGAATGACTGTTCTTGACCGCAGTTCGTCCAATTTCCCTATTGTGTCTAAATAAAATTTAGCCATAACATTTTGTAATTCCTCTTTCTTTAATTTATATACCCATCCTACCGTCTCGTCCGTTATTTCTAACCCTACCGTATCTTCCAAGTCCGACATAGTTTATATATTTGTTCAAGTCGTATAAATGCCTTAATTATTATTTATTTAAAAAAATTTACTGCTCGGGTGCCATTTGTGATGTCAGGTAGTATAATTGAGCCAGAGAAAAACAGCATTCGATCGTATGGCATTTATTTCGTATTTACATATACAAATAAAAAAGTAATTATCGTTAAGTACCTACTAAATACAATGTTCGAATACAAAGACGTACTGTTTATTTATTTCGATAGATGGGTGTGACGATATTCGATATGGTAAACCAAGACACGGTGATCGAGGAAATGAAGCCGTATTCGTACCTCAACGCAGTACGAGTACTTGGACAGGGATAAGGATGTCTATCTAGTTCAACGCACCAGATAGAAAGGAAAGAATACGCCAATATCGTTCAACGCACCAGATTGACGCAGTCAGAGGAAGAGGAAGGATTGTCAATCTCGCTCAACACGCCAGATCGACTGGGTTCGAAAGGATTTGGGACACGTTCAACGCACCTGTCCCCACGGTCAGATATTCTCAACTCAATGCGTCGAGAATGGTTAGCTGTCTTTCAGTTTCGACTTTTATATTATTCGAGACGGAACAAAAACATGTTTTGTTTAACACATAGGCGTACTCTAGACGATAAAATATATTATCGTCACACAATTTAATAGAGCAGGTCATTTGACAACACATTCGAGAGTGCACACTGGCGAAAAACCTTACAAGTGTGAAATTTGTTTTATGCGGTTTACTCGAGAATATGGTTTGAAAAGGCATATGAGAATGCACACTGGAGAAAAATCTTACAAGTGTGAAGTTTGTTTTAAGCAATTTAGTGATGCATCTAATTTGAAAAAACATTTGGGAGTGCACACTGGCAAAAAACCTTACAAGTGTGAAATTTGTTTTAAACAATTTAATAGAGCAGGTCATTTGACAACACATTCGAGAGTGCACACTGGCGAAAAACCTTACAAGTGTGAAATTTGTTTTAAGCGGTGTACTCAAGAATATGATTTGAAAAGGCATTTGAGAGTGCACAGTGGAGAAAAATCTTACAAGTGTGAAATTGGTTTTAAGCAATTTAGTCAAGCAGAATATTTGAAAACACATTTGAGAGTGCACACTGGCGAAAAACCTTATAAGTGTGAAGTTTGTTTTAAGCAATTTAGTCATGCATCTAATTTGAAAAAACATTTGGGAGTGCACACTGGCGAAAAACCTTACAAGTGTGAAATTTGTTTTATGCGGTTTCCTCGAGAATATGATTTGAAAAGGCATATGAGAATGCATACTGGAGAAAAATCTTACAAGTGTGAAATTTGTTTTAAGCAATTTAGTCAAGCAGGATATTTGAAAAAACATTTGTGAGTGCACACTGGCGAAAAACCTTATAAGTGTGAAGTTTGTTTTAAGCAATTTAGTCATGCATCTAATTTGAAAAAACATTTGGGAGTGCACACTGGCGAAAAACCTTACAAGTGTGAAATTTGTTTTATGCGGTTTCCTCGAGAATATGATTTGAAAAGGCATATGAGAATGCACACTGGAGAAAAATCTTACAAGTGTGAAATTTGTTTTAAACAATTTAGTAGAGCAAATCATTTGACAACACATTCGAGAGTGTACACTGGCGAAAAACCTTACAAGTGTGAAATTTGTTTTAAATAATTTAATAGAGCAGGTCATTTGACAACATATTCGAGACTGCACACTGAAGAAAAAGTGTAAAATTTGTTTTAAGCCTTTTCTTGCCAATTACTTAATATGAAATATCATATAAGAGTCCATACTGGACAAATTTCTTGTAAATTATTTGATGCAGCCTATGATTTTGTAACATAAACAAACTATTTATTTAAGTACACACACAATCTAGGCCTTTCTGCTCGTGTCGGGTGCGGTTCCTTCAAAAATCATATAGAAGCTGTTTATATTATTTTTAAAATTAAAATGAATTGGGCGTCATTAGTTAACAGTTTATGCTCAGACAAAGAAATAAAATGTAAAATTGAAAACAAAGTTCATCATCATCATCATCTTGGTGCTACAGCCCTTAGAGGGCCTCGACCTTCTCAAGCTTTCTACGCCATTCTATTCTGTCCCTCGCTTGCATTTTCCAGTTGCCGACTCCGATCTTCTCGGCATCTTGTGTTACCCCGTCCATCCACCTTAGCTTTGGTCTACCCCGTCTTCTCATTCCTACGGGTTGCGCTGTTAGAATCTTTTTTATCATGTTTGACTCAGGGGCCCGGGCTACATGTCCTGCCCACTGCAGGCGGTTTTGCTTAATTATAGTGGTAATATCTTTTGGAAACAAAGTTAACCTTTATTATTTTGTTGTAAGGAACAAAAAGTTATTAAAAGATTCTGTTAAAAAGTTACATCATCCCACAAAAGAAGTAAACAATCCGTGTTTACGGTATTAAATTACATGTGAGAAGTGCTTATACGAAACTAAAATTAAAGGCAAACAATATATTTAAAAAGTGTGGCAACATTGGAGCAAGAAGTATGTACTACGCACACGCACATCATTGACAGCAGCTGTAATGGCGGCGGCATCTTGAAATTCATGTCAAAATATCAGTTTTTTAAATGCGAAATACAGAAAAACTATAGCTCAGCGTAAAAAATGTATAGATTGAAAAGTGAAAAAAAAAATAAAACATAATCCACTGTCCAAATTTCAGACTAATCTGACTATCCTCACTAATGTAAGTAATTACCACAATAACTTATTTCTATAGAATTATGAGTATTCACAAAAAAAAAATGGGTTAGTGGCAAGGTGGCAACATTGTAATCCACGCCTTTGCAATTACAAGTTGCAAATGGCGTTATAAAAAAAACATCGTATCCCAAATTTTAGAAAAAGGCGATAAAAACAGTATACATCAATTTTTATATATCTAATAAACACTGTTAAAAGAGAAGAAGGTACATTACCAAAGTGGTATAGTATTCCCAATCAAAAGAATATTTTTTGTTGATGGGTGAAAGTTAAAGTTGGACAAATGGTTATTAAACATTCTGAGGATCAGGAGTTTATTTTTACAAGCACCAGGTAAGAACAGCACCTAATTATACCAAACTTTTGTTAATAAATACAAACTCGATACTATTTTGTACATTTTGTTTTTGTAGTTAAATTAACTTTAAATCTTAACCAACATTAGTGTTATATTTATATACTATAATATTTTAAAATCATACATACTCTTAACTCTTATCATTGCATTCCTAAAAGTTGCCTTATTTTATAAAAAAAGTCATACATTCTTAATTTTAATATTTCATTATTTTAGATTTTCATCCATCTTCTACTTCTGAGCAATAGTTATATGGAGTTACATACTAATTTGTGATGATGCTGAAGAGCAAGATCGCAGAAATGCTAGAGTTTATACTTTATTATCTACACATGGTACTTTAAGGCAGAGTATTTTAGAAGGTATGGAACTTACAACAAACCATTACTAATGAATATAGAGGGATCTATATTTGTATATCAAAAGCAAGATCTCCAACACGATGGAAAGATTAAATGAATATTGGTGGAAAAATCCCTTCATGAAGTTGTCCATCTGGTATAGAATTGCAGCCAATGGAGACAGCAAGCTAACAATATTTAGTGTCTCCACCCACACCTTAACAAGGGCTCAAGGAATGAGAAGGAAGAGGATATTTGTTGCTAATACTTTAACAAAGAAAATTATACAAATAAACAAGTGTCAGGATGTCTGTGTTTTATTTTGTTGTTTTTGGGACTTTGGTTTTTTAATATAATGGAAAACAAATATAATCATAAAATATGTATTAAATAAAACTTTCCTGTACCATAATATATACTCTCTCTGTATCAGATATTATGTTATACATTTATATATTAAAATGTGTAAGTGTATACTATATTTTTGGACAGCGAGAATATATTTTTTGGCATAGAATAAGTTTTCATTTCTTATTTTATGACTATATTTACTTTCCATTAAAAGCATACTTTTTGAATTTTGGCGCCTAAAATTCAGAGTATATTTTTTTAATTTGCCGCCTAAAATTCAAAACCTACGTTTTGAATTTGCCGCCAAATGAAATTAGTTTCGGTCCGTCCGTATTTGGCGCTAGAAACTCTATGGGAGTTACTAGGCCAGCCCATGGTCTCCATTCAAGGTTAGTAGATGTTAAGTAGGTTGTCTCGTAACTATGTGGGCGAAGCGAGGGGAAGGCAGAATGCTTACGTCACTCATACGACAAAGTCAAATTTGACAGTTGATGGACAGTTGTCTGCACGTCTGAGTTTAAGTTCACGTTTGTTGTTGTCTCTATAGTATCATTAGTTCGTTTATTTGTTTAGTTATTGTTTAGTTTTTATTTTTAAGTATAGGTATAAGGACAATATTATTTATAGAGACTTATTATTTAGTTATTTGTGTACATAAACGCTTGTGAAGTCTGTTTTCGTAGATGTGATATCAAGGTTTGTCATAACAATTATATGTAGTTTTGTACCTTATAATAATGATATATTTTTTAGATGAGATAAGTATATATATAGCCAGGGCCGGATTAAGGCACGGGCCAACTGGGCCGCGGCCCAGGGCGGCAAAATTTTGGGGCGGCGGATTTGAGAAAAAAACAGTGTAATTATTTTTGATTGATTATAAAGCTTTATTATCGATTATCAAGACCAGTGAACCTGAGCATTAAATATTAAAAAACTATTTTATTGTTTATTATTTATTTATAACGCGACACTCTGCGCGGTGTAATGTGTCGCAGTACACTACGCTACGCCACTCTATCCAAGTGAGTCGAAGGGGCGAGGCGGCAGTCTGTATCGTACGCTACGCACGGGAAATTTAGTTGTGGGATCGTAGTAGTTGCTAGCATTGGCTGATGGCAGGCGTCTTGTCGCCTTGCCGCCTCCCTCCCCCCACCAACTCCATCACCGCCACGCGCCATTGTCATTCGGTTGTCTGGTCTCAACTCCACGTACTGCAGTCTGTCTAACTGTTTAGGTTTAACGTTTTTGTAATTTGTTTTGAGCGGAGTAACATTTTGAAATTGTAACTTGTGAGGTAAGAAATATTTATTTGTTTATAGTAATGGTAATGTAAGTTAATATAGATCTTACATCTAAAGGTTCAGATAAGTTTATGCAGCAGCAGTTAGCACTGGTGTAAGGAGTAGTGAGACGGTGAGAGCTGTGCTGTGTAGGCCGTAAGGCCGTAAGTTGTCAAATTTTGTGGCTATTTAATTTTGCATATTTCGCCATTTTACTTTGTGGTAGTAAGAGAAGCACTTTGTGCAAAAAAACTATATTTTTTGCTTTCTCTGAATAGGCTAAATATTGTTAAGTATCAATTGCCATTTTAAATCAATGTAATGTTTTAATTATTATAATCATTCATATTTGTTTCGTTTATTTGCTTTAACAATCCGGTCCCTTAAACGTTTTGAGTATGTGTTCGTTTTCGTTTTTCACGATCTTTAAGGGTTCCTGATTACTGTCGCTAGTCGTCAGTCGCATTCCAGCTACCGTCAGTCACTGACACTGTCTCGCTGCGTGTCTGTTTTCGTGTCCGTGAGTGTGTCGTCTGTTAGTATACAATAACGTAGCTGTGCGATGAATAACAAAATGTAAACGAGTTGTATTATCTATCCAACAAAAGTTGGAAATCGTTCATTATTAGCGAATTTCCATAGGAAAAATGAGCTATTGAGCTGACCATCATGGCGGCACCCAGACCCGGGACCTTGAAATGTCCACCGATCCTGGTCCCCAGAACACGTTTTGAGTATTTTTTCAGACTTTATATATATATCTATATTTATATATGATTTTAGTTAGTGAAATTATATTTAATTCTATATTTATATATATATTTTTATGTGTCCGCGCTCTAGCGGTCGCAATTTTTGACTTATTTTCTTCAAATTCGGCACACACTTTCCTTTTTGCAATATCTCGGCTAAGTTATTTAGCCAAAAGAATCCCATAACATTTACCCCCGTGGTTGATGATAGGTATGACTGATTGCCTTTACCCCCTTTAAGCGGGTAAAGGCAATCAGTCATACCTATCATCAACCATTTGTGAAGAACTCATCGAAATAATAGCAAAAACCGTTATTGATACAATTTTGAATGATGCTAAGAAAAGCAAGTACTATTCTATAATAGTAGATTCTACCCCTGATGTAACACACATTGATCAATTGTCTTTCATATTAAGGTATGTGAATGAATTGGGAATCCCTGAAGAACATTTTGTTGAATTTATGAAAAATCAAGGTCATACAGGTGAAGAACTAGTGAACTCAGTGCTTTCTTTCCTACAGTCGACAGGATTGGACATACAAAACTGTAGGAAACAGTCCTATGACAACGCGTCAAATATGTCAGGAATGTACTCGGGGTTGCAGGCAAGACTTAAAGAAAAGAATCCCTTGATATTTTATGTGCCTTGTTCAGCGCATTCACTAAATTTAGTGGGATCAAGCGCAGCAGAATGCTGTTCTCTTGCAAAACATTTCTTTGATCTCTTGCAAGGATTGTACAATTTTTTCTCGTCTTCTACGCACAGGTGGAATCTTCTTCTGTCAAATTTCACGGCCACAGGAAAGGACAAGAACACGTCGTTGAAGTCTCTCAGTGTTACAAGATGGTCTGCAAGGGAAGAAGCTTGCAAAAGCCTTAATAAAGACTACAAACCCATGGTCAAGACGCTGATAGACATGACTTCAAGCAATCATGAAAACAAACAGACACAATCCAAAGCCAAAGGGTTGTTGCGAAAACTAATGTCTCTAGAAACATGTTTCATGGCAGCCCTTTGGGGAGATGTACTTCAAAAATTTAATTCAGTCAGTGAAAAGATCCAGGCTGAAAATATGACCGTGGACAGCGTTGTAATCCTGTACAACTCACTCACAGAGTATGTGATGAACATGAAAGACATGTTTACCCACTATAAGAAAGAGGGCGAAAAAAAACTGCAAATTGCGCAAGGTGAAATGAGACAGAACGATGAGCCAGAACTTCCACAAGAGACGCAGCCGCAGGTGCAGCAAGATTTTGATCGCCCAAAAAGAAAGGCGAAAAGAAAGAGGTTCTTTGATGAATCTTCAGAAGAAGATGAAGAAAGAACTTATGATGAGGATGATGACATTAGGGGAAATTGTCTTCAACAAAGTTATGACATCATCGTGGAAACACTTCAGTTTCAGTTAGACAAAAGGATCTCTGTGTACACAGACTTCGTTGCAAAGTTTTCATTTCTAACAAAATTAAAGACTCTAACTACCGAAGAAATTACTGCTAACGCGACGTCTTTGCAGAAAATCTATATTGAAGACATTGAAGAGTCAGAGTTTATATGCGAGTGCATCCATCTGAAAGGACTTCTGATCCGAGGAAACTACAAAGAAGCCGAAAAAGACTTTTCACTATCAAACTTGTACAGATTTTTGATAGAAAAAAATCTACAGGACTTGTTTCCCAACGTGGCTATTGGTTTGAAAATGTTTTTGACAACTCCTGCTACAAACTGTTCTGCTGAGAGATCGTTTTCGACCTTGAAAAGAGTCAAAAACTATCTGCGTTCAACAGTGACTCAAGAACGACTCGTCAGCCTGGCTGTTTTAGCCATAGAACATGAACTGACAACAAAACTCGATTTCAGTGCAGTTGTTGATGATTTTTCCAATGCACGTGCAAGAAAGAAGAAGTTTTAAGTTATATTTACTTTAACAAAGCTAATTTAGTGAGTAAGTTATTTGTTTGGATATGTGATTTGTATGCTATGAACAGTTATATTTCGATGTTGTATATATTTGTTATTATCCTATATTCAATACAGAAATTATCATTTATTTTGCAGTCTTACTCTGTACACCTTTTACTAATTTTAGCCCCTTCCTAACTGTACTGTTTTTGCCCATAAATCGACAGCAATGACCGATTATGGCTCAAAGCCTGCGGGCACATTCACAGGTGAGCCGTCGCCGAGTAACGAAGCCGAATTTTCACTTCACTCCAAATCAATCATTCTCAGCCAAAATAGTCATAAAACTATAAAAGAATTGTTGAGTTTGGGAATTACGAGCTGCATGATGTTTCACAAAATAATATCAACAACGATTTTATTTACTATTATTGTAATCTTAAGTAATGGAATATCACGGTTGTAGAAAATGGTTTCGTAATTAACGGAGTTTTGTCAAATACTTTATTTTAATTAATAAAACGCAATTTTAGGACATAGTTTCTTGTTTTCATCATGAGAGGTACTAAAACCATTACAATATCAAGAGACAGTTGAGCGCTGGAAAATGTCCCAAAATGCGTTATTTTGCCTCTAAATTTCAATTTTTTTCGGGGGGGCCCCGGACCCCCCTCCCCCCCGGTGTTGCACCCCCGCTAGGGCGGCAGGCAGACCTCTGGCCCATGGGCGGCAAAAGTGTTAATCCGGCCCTGTATATAGCTTGAAGATTTGTGCTTGAAGGACTAATCATTTTTTGTATTTTAATCTAATAATAAATTATTTATATTACCTATTTGTTTTTTTTGCCTACCACTAGATATGATAAGAATGCTGCAAATTCCAGGAAAAAACATAATAAGTAAGTTCCTACATATTTAGTATTTTTGCTTTTGAACTTTTTCTACTGTTTTTTTGGGTTTTTGTGCGAAATAAACTGTTATCTCCATTTAAAACACACAATATTATCACTATAATCAATTCTATTTTTTGTCATCAGACTATTGATTTTAGAAAAAAAAATTTATATAATTACTAATATAAGAACCACTTAACATCCCTATACCCAAGAAAATCCCAAAATATATTGCAAACCCTGGGTTTTTGAACCTTTTATTAGCATTCAAGCTTATGGCAATTTTAAAAGTGTCGTATGGGTGACGTATTCCCGCCTTTAAAAAGTGAGCATTTGATTGGTCTATAGTTACGAGACAACCTACTTAATATCTACTAATCTTGGTCTCCATTCGCTTAGCTCGGGCATAGTTTGACAGATTCATTGTCGGAAACCTACAACACAACAATTCCTACTTCTCAGTATTAATAGCTCAAGTATACTATAATAATTGTAGACTTCTTTCTTTAAAAAAAGAAGATTTATTCTAAATAGTGGAAGTGTATACCAAACCCAGAGATAGGTAAGAGAGCTCTCTTACATATCTCTGACCAAACCCATCAAATTTTGGGTAGTATATATTTAAAAAATATATTTTAGTTATTATAATTTAACATAACTATTTATTATATGGTGCAGATAAATAAATATTGATTGTCGGTAATTCGCAAAGTTCTATTTTATTTTCTATTTAGTTTGTTTACTATTAATATTGGCTATGAGTACGTGTGCTTGGTTGTATAGTAATTTCCAGCCACTTTTAGTCTGTCAAAAAGTAACTAACTTCGCAAAAAAATAATTACTAAATTCACTAGACAGTTCGGACTGGGAATAGCGAACCGAGTTTACTTGGCACTCTTGATGCACTCTTGACAGCTTAGCATTTGGCTGTCCCATCGAGCAAAAAGACAAAAGAGGGAATCTAATCGTTATGAAAAGGCGACCAAAAAAGTGGCCTCTGATGGCGGACATATCCGGAAATGCGAATGCGCCAAATTTAAATTTTCCGACACTTATTAACAGTAGCTATAAAATAGTTTTCAGAATGTGTCTTAGACGAGAAAATTTTAATTAAATATTAACGATAACAGTCTAAAATGTGAAACAATTGTTAAAAAACTTCAATATAAATAAGATTTCATGTGACAGTTGGGACAAATAATAACATAACCCAACTAAATTTGATTTCTTAAACAAGGAAAGACTCTCTTTCCTTGTTTAATTTGGCCTCTCAAGATGGCACTTCCTGTCTAACAATATTTTTGCCCCCACTACCTTTACATTCCCTCTTTTGTCTTTTTGCTCGATGGGCTGTCCCTGCTGTCAGATTGTGTTGTCGTTGTGGCTGTGGGTTGTGGAACATTTTTGGATTATGTAAAATACAAACAAATTTAATATTATTAAGTTTAAAGTTTAACCACCAAATGGAAGCAATAAAACAAGAAATCAGTGATGAGACCTGCGAAGTAAAAATAGAGAATATTGAATTGGATGATGCTCTTTTGGATCGATTTAAAGGTGAAATTAAGGAAGAATCCAATCTAGAAAGTAATGATGATACTTTTGATCGTTCAGCTTTCAAGGAATTTCCCATACAGACTGAAATAGAACAAGATGGAAATAAACTTACTCGTTTTAAAGGAAAACGAAAAATCAAAGGAGGTAATGCAATATACCTATGCTTTTCCCATCTTTCATACTACATAATATATATCTGTACCCCAGAATAAAAGTGTATTTAAGTCCAAAATATCGGATCTGAATTTCGCGTTCTATTAACATATTACATGCCACGTCAGACTGCCCGACAGTGATGTTTCCATTCAGGCCATGTCGGGAATATATCATTGACGCACACTTTTGTGTAAAAGGCCTCGACACGAATGTCCGTATGGGGTATTTTTCCAATATACGCGTGGCACGCAATGTGTTAATGAATGGCAACCATCAACTTCTAAGTAAGTATGACCATGCAATAAGAATTTATGTGTAATGGTTTTCAACATTGGATTTTTTTTAATAAATATATAAAAATAAGCCATAACCATAACAATGTTTTTGATTTTGAGATGGACAGTTATCAGACCATATAATAATTTCTTTTTGGTGAGGTTTACTTAACATGCGATAATGCCCACTATCCTGATGCCATTTCATTTGCACCATGTCCTGATTTGGACTCGAGACATTATTCGTGGCATCATACATTGTGTAATTATATGTCCAAAGTATTAAAGAGTAAAATCTTTGCCCGTTGGTTAACACTGTTGTTGGGAGGCATTTTTTTACATAGACGCATATCATAATTGTTGTAGAATTTTGTTGTTTTGTGCATATTTTATCTTCTTTCTTTAAAGAGTATCTTCTTTTTGCTTCTTTAGCTTCACTAAAAATGAGTCACATTGATCGCAAGTATCATTATCTGGAGACTTGAAGGAGTAATTGAACTCGTGTGTTAAAAATGTAAATATATAACCATCCTTTGGCAATCAGATTTTTATGTGTAGTTTTTTCTACACACTGTGCTTTATAAAGTCTATACATTTTTGCGGAAGTCACCTTACTTTACAATAGTAAGGTGACTTCAAAGGTATTTTCTGCTTGATCTCTCTCTTGAATAATGTCATTGTTCAACAGGGAATTTCATAATATGGTCACGAACTTCTTGTTTCACAATTTCAGGTATCTTAACATGGTTTTCATGCTTCCCCCTTTTATCCACAGCAATTATACCCCATGCTTGTTTTTTCTCCAAAGATGTGGTCACAAAAGTTTGTGAAATATGCAGAGTGTTAACAAAAAATATTTTGCACACACATACCATGGAATTATTTTTGCTAAAATAATACTGTCATGTATGAGCTCTAGAATTCTTTCTTGCATCAGTTCTACATCTTTTTCTAAACGTTTGTAATAATTGGATATATGCTGATATAAACTGACGTTTACGGTTTATGTCTTTGGATGCATCCCAAAAAGCAGCATTTATATTATTTGTTCTTTCTTGCTCAGAAATTTTTTCATTGCATTTTAATCGGCACACCAAACTACAAGGTGGTTTTACTAATTTTTCAGGGATAAGTTTCATCTTGGATGTGTGTTCTAGTAGAGTAGAGTAAATTTTTATTTGCATAAATTTTTAAACATAATTGAGCAAATAACGTCACATTATTCATTACAGAATAAAAAAAATATATATATTGACATCACACATTTAAAATATATTAACATAACAAATTAAATATGCTGATCAAGGAGAAGGATAGGCTAGGTACTCCGCCACAGTGTAGGGCTCAATGTCAACTAGGTGTTGAAAAACCTTTCTTTTAAAAGCTCTATAGTGTGTTTCCTGTTGAATGTCAGATGGTAGACTATTATAAAATTTAACACATGCATACAAAGGACTTCTCTCTGTTATAGACAATCTGTGAAGTGGCAAATTCAAATTAAGGCTTCTTGTATTATATTCATGATTGGGAAGCAGGTGACAATACAAAGAAAAATTTCTAAAGGGAACATAATACATTCAAATATATAGATGGCTGAGAAAGTGAGCATATTGAGTGATTTGAATCAGCTTCTACAGGATTCTCTCGCCTTCAATCCTAAGATCACACGGACTGCCTTTTTTTTGACTATAAAGACAGTTGAGCTATCTACTGCAGCACCCCAGAAGATTACCCCATATCGCATAATAGAATAAAAGTCTGCATAATATACTGATAGTAAAATCCCCTGGTCTAGATAGCTCTTTAACACCCTTAATAAGTAGCAGGCTCTATTCAGTTTTTTTGTCGTATTTTGTATTTGTTCCCCCCAATTCAGATTCTGGTCAACATGAATACCAAGAAATTTAACTGATCTAGCAGGTTCTGTGTTTTGTGATAGGAAATTAATTGTATCTGGAAACTGCTCTGTGACTGGCTGGTTCTAAAGTAGACAAAAACTGTCTTATCAGTATTAAGCAACAACCGATTTCCACTGAACCACTGTTCAGCCTTGCTTAGAATTTGCTCTGCCACTGTGAGGAGTGTTTCTAAAGTTTTTTCCCAGAAAAGCACATTTGAGTCATCAGCGAAATTTACAGGGTTTGAGGAACTACTAACCACCGCATTTGGAAGGTCGTTTATGTAGACCAAAAAGAGAAAAGGCCCCAGGACACTCCCCTGTGGTATGCCTAATTTTAAATTGATAGGATCAGAGTAAACCTTACATCCCCTTTTCTCCAGGCATACCTTTTGCGACCTATTTGTGAGAAATGATTTTATCCATTTTAATGCCAGTTCCTGTATTCCATAAAGATGTAATGTTTGTAATAAAAGAACATGATCTGGGCTACCGAAAGCCTTAGATAGGTCCAAAAAAGCACCTAGTGTTTTCATCTTTGCCTCCAGTTTTTCTAAAATTTTTGATATAAAATCATAGGTAGCTGTCTCAATAGATCTCCCTGCGAGAAAACCATGCTGTGAACTACTAAATAAGTTGTTTGTAGTGAAAAAGTTTTGTAGTCTAAAATATATTGCTTTTTTCGAATGCTAGTCCGGCAATAACTTTTTTGTGTTGTTTACTTATTTTCCAATTCTCTATTTGTCTTTGGCTTTTCCTACCTATTTGTTCATTTGTGCATTTATTGTCTCATTAATTTTATCGGAGTCTGCAGAACCATCGCTCTCGCTGTCATAGTTGGGATCTGCTGTACTATCGTCAGTGTCTTCTTAAAATTCTGTTTCCCCCTTATAAGTGTTACTCTTTCCTTCCATTAATTGTTTTTCATTTTGTGTGAAGCTAAGCTCTCTTCCTCTCTCGAGTATAAAAATGTTCCTTTTGTATATATAATTTAATATTATATATATATATATATATATATAATATATATATATAATATATATATGTATATATATATATATATATATATAATATATATATAATATATATATATATATATATATATATATATATATATATATATATATATATATATATATGTGTAACAATAAAACACTGAAAACTTTGTTTTCAAAACTTCCACAAAATTTATTTTAAATTCTTATCACTACAGCTGTTTCGGCTGATTGCCTTTCTCAAGTGATCTGTTTTTGGCATGGGTTTACACTTTATAGTCTCTAATGAAATAGGTTGAGGAGGGGAGAACTGTTTGTCTCAAGCTGGTCATTCAGAATTATATCTGTGTTTTTTAATTTGTTGATTTCCATAGATTCTAACAAAGATAGCTTAAGGCCTTTATTTTGAATGTGGAGAATTTTAAATTCGTCATTAAAAGAATGATTATGATCTAGAAGGTGAAGTGCGTATGTAGAATCTGTTTTTCTATTATTGAAAGTACTTTTATGTTCTGCTATTCGTTTATTAAAATTTCTACCTGTTTGACCAATGTAAGTTTTTGGACAGTCGCCACATTTAAGTTTATACACACCACTGTGTAATTGTTTTTTATGTTGGCTCTTGTTGTTTTTAATATATTTGCCTAGGTTGTTATTTGTTCTGAAAGCTGGTGTTATTCCTTTCTTTTTTATGTGTTTGGCTATTTTTGTTGATATTTTGCCTGTATATGTAATCGAGCAGAAGGTACTGGGTTTTCTCTCTGGTGGTGGAAATACTAAGTTCAGGGCTTTCTTGTGTAGTTTCTGATTTAACATTTTATTAATTGTATGTTCGTTGTATCCATTGTTTACTGCTATTTGCTTAATGATATTTAATTCTGTCTCAAAATTGTATTTTGACATAGGAATTGCTGTTAATCTATGTAACATACTATGATAGGCTGCCAGTTTATGTTGTGTGGGATGGGATGATGAATTGTGAATAGTCGTGTCAGTATGGATAGGTTTATGAAATATGGAAAAGTCATGTTTGTTTTTAAGTCTGGTAATTTTTAAATCTAAAAAATTTATGGATTGATTTTGTTCTGTTTCTATTGTAAATTCAATATGACTATGAAGAGAATTAATATACGATAAAAATTGGTCGAGTTGCCTGTTAGTTCCTGTGAAACATAACAGTGCAGGACTTATAATGGGCAATCCTCTAAGCCCATTGCTATCAGATATTTTTATGGATCATCTAGAGACAAAGATTTCAAAACATCCCATATTCAAACAGTTTTTATATTGGTGGAGATACGTAGACGACGTACTGGTAAAAATCAGAAAAAAGAAATCATTGGTTTGATCATGAGTGCGAAATGGCCACAAATAGAAAGAACGCAGCATATCAAAAAACCATTGACGCAGGTTGTACACGGAGAAAAAAAGAAGAGTATAGACGTCTTAGAAGAGAGGAAAAACGTATCCATCGACGTAAGAAGAGGGAATACGAACAGAACACTCTCAGTGAGATACAAAGTTTATTCGATAAAAATGAAACGAGGAAATACTACAAATCCTTAAATATTAGCCGTCGAGAATTTAAACCACGATTAAAAATTTGTAAAGACACTAACGGTGAAATTCTACATGATAAAAACTCAGTTCTTAACAGATGGGCACAACATTTCAGCGAACATCTAAATATAAACGATATTGAAGGAGAGTACAATATAGAAAATGAACAAAATATACAACGTCAACTACACAGTGAAGACCCAACAAGAAGAGAAGTGTCAGATGCGATCCTAAAACTCAAAGACAATAAAGCCCCAGGAATCGATGACATCTGTTCGGAAATGTATAAAAAAGGTGGTGATCAACTTTTTGCAGCAATACATAAACTAATAGTACTTATATGGCAGAATGAACGGGTACCAGAAGAGTGGCTGAAGGGAATAATATGTCCATTGCATAAAAAGGGGGATCAACTGGAGTGTAAGAACTATAGAGGCATTACTCTGTTAGCATCTGCGTATAAGATCTTCGGCAATGTATTATCTGAAAGACTTAAACATTTTACAAAGGATATTGTTGGTCAATATCAATGCGGATTTACTGGTGGAAAGTCAACTACACATCAAATTCAAGCACATAGGCAGATTCTAGAAAAGTCACTAGAATATAACATAGAAACACACCATCTCTTCGTTGACTTCAAAGCAGCCTATGACAGTGTGAAAAGAACTGCATTATATAATGCAATGATAGACTTTGGGATCCCACCTAAGTTAGTTAAGTTGACCCACCTAACAATGCAAAACGTAAGCTCATGCGTTAGAATTGAAGGAGAAAACTCTACGTTCTTTGACATTAATAATGGTCTAAGACAGGGGGACGCGTTGGCGTGTCTGCTCTTTAATATTGCCTTGGAAAAGGCAATCAGACAATTAAATATTAGAATGAATGGAACTATTTTTAATAGATCGACGCAAATTCTCGCATTCGCTGACGATATAGTTATAGTGGGCAGAAGTATGAGAGACATGGTGCAGTGTTTTACAAGGCTTGCGGACGCAGCAAGTGAATTAGGACTTGTGGTAAACGAGGAAAAAACCAAATATATGTTGGTTTCTAAAAACCCTCGAAATATCCAAGAAATAATTCAAATTAACAACCATACCTTTGAGCAAGTCAAAGAATTTACATATCTTGGATCGCTAGTAAACGCAACAAACACGACAAGCGACGAAATAAAAAGACGCATAGCAATAGCAAACAGAACTGTTCACGGCCTCCGGAGACATTTAAAAAATAAAAATATAAAACGTGCACTAAAGCTTAATATATACAGGACCTTAATAAGACCAGTTTTGATATATGGGGCTGAAACGTGGATCTTATCTCAAAATGATAAAAGACTTCTTGGTATTTTTGAGAGAAAAATTCTTAGAAAGATTTTTGGGGCCGTAAATGAAAATGGGCTATGGCGTCGAAGATACAACTTTGAACTGTATCAGTTATACACCGATCCAGATATTGTGAAATTCGTTAAAGTGCAGAGACTTAGATGGGCTGGACACATTGCTAGGATGTCAGATCACGAATACACGAAGAGATTAACATTTTCACAACCAGAGGGCACAAGAAGCAGAGGACGACCACGAATGAGATGGATTGATGATGTGGAAGAAGACCTACAGATTCTAGGGGTTAGAAGATGGAGGGAAGTTGCCAGGAATCGACAGGAGTGGCGACTTCTTTGTGAGCAGGCCAAGATCCACAACGGATTGTCGAGCCACTTATGATGATGATGAATATACGCAAAAAACATAAATTTTAAAATAAAGTGAAAATTTACAACATAATCCGAGTTGTTGGTTTTTTATTTTTATCTTCGTAAAGTAAGTTAAATGTATATTGGCTATTGGCAGTTTTAAATACTTATGAATATTACATTTTAATTTATATTGTATTATTATATTGAATTATGTTGCAGTGTATTTATTGTATTGTAATTTTTATATTAATAACAAAATAAACAATGAATTTTACAGCAGAGTATGTGTAATTTTTTTTTGCATTCAACTCCTTTTATACATATATAAAAATAAAAATATATATTTTCATTAAAATATTGATACAATCCTTCATTTACTATACTCCTATTACAGGTCAAATGTTTATATACAGCAGACGATGCACATTATACCTATATAACTAATTATTTTTCTCTTTCTGCTCTCTCTTACCTATAGCATTACATATGTAATGATTGTACAGATTGACTTCTATATAAATTTTTAACGGCGAACGCGTGTATAGAAGTATAACTTCTACCGGCAGTCCCACTGGACTGCCACACCCGTTTTTTTTATATTCATTTTTATTCACTAATGAAATAATTCTCTGTGATCTGCTCATCTTTTTTCATTTTTAAAACGAAAATATACTGAAATCACGTTAAAAACTACTCTGAAAACTTAACTATTTGAACTAACGTCTGTTCCTACAAACAGTCAAATTCAAACTATTAGTCAGAAATCGTCGGTAAACATGTGCAAACAGTTGGACAGTGAGAAAACATTAATACAGTCATCAGTGCTATCACCTCTACCCGCACTGGTTAACTTTTCGCTGTTCTTATCGTTTTTCCCTTGGCCGCTTGTTGGAACTTAGGGACTTAACACAGTGTTTCGCATTAATGTGAGAGGAAAGCATGAACTTAATTTCAACTTAAAAATAAACTTGGACTTAATACTGTCATTACTAAAAATACCAAACTAAAGACTGTACAATTAAATTTGATATCCTTTTCTCCCGGGAGACACAAGGACTTAATATCGTTTAAAATTAGCTATCTGTTATTATTCGAGATTGGGCTTAGATCTTAGTACCATATGAAAGAGGACTTAATTCTAAGTCAATTTCATTGATAATCCCGTTTTGCTTAAAATTGGACTTAATACACTTTTATTCTGAGGTACAGATGTACAGAGTGGATCAAAAGTCTGGCAACGCCTAATTATCTCTTAAATTGATGGTTCACATTATACAAAAACAGGTATACACCTATTTTGCAATGATATATGCAAGTTTGTCAGATTTACCATTTTTCTGATATAATTAGTCATTTTGGTTTTTAAGTACACCTTATACATTGTACCTTTATTGAAATCTCCACTTCAATACCAGTTCAACTGTATACAATATTTTCGATTTTATGTAGTCATGAACATCTTAAAAAATATAAAACAAAAGCCTTCTTCAACAAAAACTTTTAATTGTCTCAATCATTTTTTTATACAAACTAGGTACAACTAAATTTGAACATAATAATAATAAGTTTACGACACTGCTAAATTAATACCTACCTAATCAAGTGTTCAAAATGTCCTATGTTGTTAACAGTATCCTAAACAAATCTAGAATGTCTTATTACATTTCTCTAGAAATTAATATGGATTCATTGATAATTCTTTGCCTTAGCTCTGCAACACTTTTTGGCTTACTTTTATAAATTCTACTTTTCAAGTATCCCCAATAAAAATAATCTTTAGGATTTAAATCAGTTGAACTAGGAGGCCATTCAATACTACCTAATCTACCAATCTATCTTCCAGGAAATGCTGGCGATTTACATTACCACACAGTGTAAGTAATGTTTTGTTGCAATTTTTAATTGTATTCATTCATTACCTCACTAAATGTAATCTAAGGTCCTAGTCATCTTCATTTAATTCTTGCAAGAACTGGATTTTGTAGGCTTTAACTGAATTCCTATGTAATACACGCAAAACTATAGAATGACCCATGTCATGTATTTGTGCAGCTCTGCTTGAGCATGTTTCTGGATCTTGAACGCATTATTACTACTGCTATCTTTTAGTCATTATATAAATACCAAGTGGGACCATCCATTTAAGGTGTGTACTTAGGTGTTTCCAGACTTTTTTTCAATATATAGGTATATATATATATATATATATATATATATATATATATATATATATATATATATATATATATATATATATATATATATATATATAAATATGTTGGAAATATCGGGTATGTGGTCTATATTAAATAAAAATCTTTGTTTTTTCTAAAACTCAATATTTCGCCATTTATTTAATAGTTTCATCGGGAGTAACTGTAAAAAACAAACATTTCAAAACACAGACGTACACTTAGATTTACAATACTTACAGAAATTAAAATATTATACACATAAATAAAATTGAATATTAAAATAACATTATTGCTGATGTAACTGTACATTTAATAAAATGCTTGTTAAAATTTAAAATATATTTGAGCACGTTCGTTAACAATAAATAAGATGGAAACAAGTAAAAATTATTTCACGTTAAATATATATATATATATATATATATATATATATATATATATATATAATATATATATATATATATATACATATATATATATATATATATATATATATATATATATATATATATATATATAACTTATATGTGCTCAGAAATCTAGCATCAGGAAGAATACGAACAGCTTATTATGGGGGAATACTGAGAGTCTTTGGTTTGCAATGTAAGGCTATAAGAGTTCTTGCAGGTCTTGGGTTTAGGGACGATTGCATATTGACCTATGAAACTCTGGGAATTCTTACTGTACCCTCCTTGTATATATACACTTCTCCAAGAAATTAACGCACCACTTCAATAATTCAATTTTATTTGTAAACAGGCAAAGAGTAAAAAAATAAAACTTCACCAGATTTACTCTACATTTTATTAGTAAGTATAACAATTTGTCTAATCATCAGAACATGTTGAAGTACAGGAGAAAAAAAATAAAAAGGAAAATTCTAAAAAAATAGTGATAACAAAAGTAAACTAAAATATGAAAAAAGTCTTAATAACGAGTGTTTCCACCTTTAGTACGTATAACAGCCTCACATCGTTGGCCCATACTTAAAATCAATTGCCGTATTTCATTTTGGTCTAGTTCTCTCCAAATCTGGATCAGCCTCTCTCCCACTTCCTGTAAGTTGTTTGGTTGGATCGGTGTCGCTCTTAATCGCCTGCCAAGGATATCCCAGAGATTTTCAATCGGATTTAAATCCGGACTATGTGCTGGCCATTCCATAGTATTAATTTCTACCTCTTCTAGATAATTTCTGACGATATGTGCAGCATGAGGTCTGGCATTATCTTGCATTAGTAAGAAATTTTCACCGATATAAGGAGCGAATAGTAATAGATATTGCTCCAGGATCTCCAATATGTACATTTCAGCTGTAACAGTTTCATTTTCTATGACCACTAGGTCCGTAGGTGCAGTCAAAAAAATACCACTCCACATCATAACGGATCCTCCACCAAAAATCTGGTGTGTGAGAAGTTACACTGAGCATATCGTTCGATGGGTGGTCGCAACACACGAACACGTCTGTCGTTATTGTACAAACAAAATCTGGATTCATCAGTAAATAGCACTCGTTGCCAGTCAGCCTCTAACCAATTAACGTGTTCTCTGACAAAATGTAGTCTCCCCCTTCGATGCTCTGCAGTTAATAGAGGACCCCGGACGGCAATCCTAGGTGTTAAGTTGTATTCCCTAAGTGACTGGCGAACAGTTGCAGTACTAATTTGTATAGCATGCACGTCTTCAAGCTGAATTTGTAGACTTCGATGTATTACAAAACGTTGTCGAAGAGCAGAAATTCTTAAAAATCGATCTTGAATAGGGGTAGTTACCCGGTTTCGTCCTTGCCCTGGTCTGCGTGTAGGATCCCCTGTTTCGAGGAATCTTTCTAACACCCGTGAGACGGATATGTGGCACATATTAAACCGACAACCAATTCTCCGGTAACTCCAACCTTCTTCCGACAGTATCACTGCCTGGGCACATTCATCTTGGGATAAATTACGTGATTGACGCTCCCCAATAAACACAATTAACAATAATTAACAATTAAACAGTAGCCGAATAAAATTCGTTGAACACTTGGAAATTAGTATATTTATAGAATAAGTACATTTTTTGCTTCTTTTTGTTTTGTTGCAAAAAAAAACTATAGCGATAAAACACAGTCAATAAATATAGAGTGTACGAATAGCATATACAAGGGGCTTGCAAAATATAACATTACAATGGAAATTTTTATTAACGCTAATAAAATATTTTAATATTTCAAAGTGGTGCGTTAATTTCTTGGTGATATATATATATATATATATATATATATATATATATATATATATATATATATATATATATATATATATATATGAGAACCTTATGTTTGTTAAGGGAAGCAGGGGGTACTTTGGGACCCATGAAGAGGTGCACGATCATAACACTACGCAGATGTAATCTTGTTCAGCCTACTGGAGGCTAAAGAGGTGTCAAACTGGATCAGGGTATTGGGCAATTAAATTTTATAACAAATTGCCTGATAATATAAAGGATCTTCCCAAAACCCAAAACAAAAGTTTAAAAATAAAATTAAGGAAATTTTAATAAAAAATGTATTTTATAGTAGTGAGGAATATCTTAAATTTCAATTTTAAACTATTTTAACTCAATTTGATATGTATTTTTATGTAATTAGAATTTAAGATTTTTTAATAGAACTATTGTTCTGCTTTTATTTTGACATGTGTTAGGCTATTGGCAAAATGACATCAATAAATGATTTTGAATATAAACTAGTGATTTTGCCTGTCAACGTGTGACAGGGGATCTAATCAATTGCCATTTACAGTCACTCCACTCAATTTTTTTTGTCTTCCTCCTATTTAGAGATAGGACGACAACAAAATGAGATTTTAGTCCTTTATACAACTTTCATATCAAATAATTGACTTTTGGAGAATAGCTGAACTTTTGCTTAAAGTCTCCTTATGAAATTGATCTAATAAATTAAAATATTATGGTTGACCCGATCAAATTTGAAAACACACTTGAGAGTTTATGGTGGAGAACAACTATATCCAATGTGAAATTTACTTTAAGTAGTTTACTGTAGTAATTGATTAAGACATTTGAGGTATTGTGAAATCCTTACAGTTAATAACATGTTGCCTGCCGTAGGAATTGCCACTAAAAAAGGAATGTTTGCTACTTTGTATGGATCTTTAAACAGTAAAAGTGACTCCATCACTAAATGCAACCAAAATATATTTTAAAATGAAGCTCAGCTGTCATAACTTTAAAATTTACCAAGCAACTTGTTAGTGGTTTAATGAAATAGATTCTGGACTGCAGGCTTCCACGTTTGTCTCATGTAAAAAAATTAATAACAAACATATTTATATCATTTACTACTTCTGCTGTCTTAAATTATATTATTTTTTAATTTGATTGTTAAATTCATTTTCCCTTATACTCAAATATTTATATTATAGTTGGTTTGTATTTTAGGTTATCTCCAAGACGAACACAAAATGGAAATTATGGCCACACTTATTGAAGATTCATCTTACGAAGGAAATTATATGAGTCAACACTCTGAAGTAAAAATATTAAATAACGATATGAAAGTTGCAACTGGGCAAAGACCTTACAAATGTGAAATTTGTTTTAAGCAATTTAGTCAAGCAAGTCATTTGAAAACACATTTGAGAGTGCACACTGGAGACAAACCTTATAAGTGTGAAATTTGTTTTAAGGAATTTAGTCATGCGTGTTATTTGGAAACACATTTGAGAGTGCATACTGGAGAAAAATCTTACAAGTGTGACATTTGTTTTAAGCAATTTAGTCAAGCAGGTAATTTGAAAACACATTTGACAGTGCACACTGGCGAAAAACCTTACAAGTGTGAAGTTTGCTTTAAGCAATTTAGTCATGCATGTTATTTGAAAACACATTTGGGAGTGCACACAAGCTCTTACAAGTGTGAAATTTGTTTTAAGCAATTTAGTAGAGCAAGTCATTTGACAACACATTCGAGAGTGCACACTGGCGAAAAACCTTACGAGTGTGAAATTTGTTTTATGCGGTTTACTCGAGAATATGATTTGAAAAGGCATTTGAGAGTGCACACTGGAGAAAAATCTTACAAGTGTGAAATTTGTTTTAAGCAATTTAGTAGAGCAAGTCATTTGACAACACATTCGAGAGTGCACACTGGCGAAAAACCTTACAAGTGCGAAATTTGTTTTAAGCGGTTTACTCAAGAATATGATTTGAAAAGGCATTTGAGAGTGCACACTGGAGAAAAATCTTACAAGTGTGAAATTTGTTTTAAGCAATTTAGTAGAGCAAGTAATTTGACAACACATTCGAGAGTGCACACTGGCGAAAAACCTTACAAGTGTGAAGTTTGTTTTAAGCAATTTAATCAAGCGAGTCTATTAAAAACACATTCCAGAGTGCACACTGGCGAAAATCCTTATAAGTGTGAAATTTGTTTTAAACAGTTTTCTTACAAATGTTCTTTAAAAACTCATTTGAGAGTGCATACTGAAGAAAAAGTGTAAAATTTGTTTTAAGCCGTTTTCTTGCCAAGTACTTAATATGAAACTTCATATGAGATTACATACTGGACCAAATTTCTTTTAAATAATTTGACGCAGCCTATTATTTTGTAACATAAACAGACTATTTATTTAAGTACACAAACAATCTAGACCTTTCTGCTCGTGACGGATAGTTTGGGTGCTGTTCCTTCAAAAACCATATAGCTGTTTATATTATATATTTTTAAAATTAAAGGGCGCCATTCCTTAATAGTTTATCCTCGTAAGAAAACGAGCTCAGACAAAGAAATAAAATGAAAAATTTAAAACAAAGTTAACCTTGATTATTTTATAAGGAAAAAAAGTTATTAAAAGATTCTACGTAAAAAAGTTACGTCATCCCAGAAAAGAAATAAACAGTTCGTGTTTACGGTATTAAATTACACGTGAGAAGTGCTTATACGAAACTTAACTTAAAGGCATATCGTAAGAAAACAAAGATTTTATATCTTGGCATTAGATTATGAATGAGAAATATATGAAAATAACATACTTTATCCCAAATTTCGAAATTCGCTCACATAAAAAAATACGTTTATATATTAGGTAGAATGTAGATATTTATTGTAATTAAAAGATCAATAATAAATCACTTCACTGTTATTTAGTTCATAGATAATCTTTACTGTTCAATCAAAACAATATAAAATGGGTACGATCTAAATTATCCAAATGCTTGTGTGGCGTGTAGAAAGGATATAATTTTTTTTACCCTCTAGGTACTCAGGCTGGCAGAAACGTTGAATGTATAGCAGCAGAAACATAATATCCACCATAAAAATATATAGGATTGGGCGGCTAAGCAAACGGGATATTCTTCGAATTATTGGTTTCAGAACACATACCATAAATGCATAGCTATTTAGATAACCTCGAGCCAATAAACATAATTCTGACAACTATTAGGGCTTCCGTAAGGGTCTAAAATAAATATTTCTTAAAAAATATATATAAGGGAAAAAGAGTTTTTCGGCTTAATGCGTCAAAGAGACCACTCAACAGAATTTCGTCCTGTTTGTTGGCCGTTTAAAGAGAGAAGGGGGCGCGGAATTTACGAACGCTCCAAATTTGAGGCAACAGTCGGAGCTGTTAGGAACTGCAGTAGCGTCCTTGAGGTAATTCAAATGAACTCGGCGGATAGATGGCGGGAGCAACATTAATTTACTAGCAATTATTATAATAAATTTTGAAACGGTTACAATCTGAAACAACATACAAGAACGCAAACCTTATATTCTTTTTGTCAATTCCTTATTTCTTGCAGTTCCCAATTTACTTAATTCATATCTTTTGCATATTCGGCCATATGCAAAACGTATAGTTATGTATCTGACTGATCCCCACTTCTTATTTTTATTGGCATTCTAGGCGTCTTTTCACTTCGGCTTCATCTCCATTTCTTTTTCTCTTACTATAGTTGGAAATCAGATTTGTAGGCAGTAGATTCTCTGAAATGTGAATGCGGTAAAGCGACGACGTCGTTGTCGTTGCTAGTTTGTGATGATAGATATTGTAGCAATTTATATTTTAATCATTTACAAGCAGCAAAATTATCATAGATTAATGATCGTTTTGTATTCGTTGAGGAATCTAATAAAATGTATTTAATAGGATCAATATGTATAATATTATATTTATATATAGAAAACATCTAAAAGTACGATAATATTCTGTGTTAAAGTCATAAATGACAACGTCGTGTTCTTAGGACCCATAGGAAGGAATAGTAGATCAACGTTGCCATAAATTGCATTCAGTAGCGTATTGTTCACACTATTTCAGTGAATTTTAAAACTTAATTAAAAAAAAAGGAAAGTATATTGGAGTTAGACAAAATGAATTTTATTTTGAAAAATAAGTTAACAAAATAAACCTACTTATATATATGAAAGTAATCTTGATAAAGTAGTTCGACCTCCACAAGAAATCAAAATATTAATCATCGTAAGAAAGGCAACTCGTCGGATGATGAAGAGCCATCGCAATCACTACTATTTACATTGATAATTGGGCCATGTTAAGCAAAAAGCAACCAACCCACATTTATGAGGAAAACAAGATAATGTCACATACCGATTTAAAAGTGTGCCAAGCCATCCTAAATATTAAACCATGAAAAATGCTTCTCCAATAATTGTTTCACTTAAGTTGTCTCTTAAGTGAAATAATAGTTCACTTAAAATTTCGTATAAAACACCCAACCCATCTGGATTGTTATGTGACTGAATATATTGTATTTCACTTTCGAACAAAGTTGGCTTGATATTTCTATACCGATTATGGTTCCTGGAATGTTGCATGATTATGTTTTTACCGTGTACTACTATTAGTTCATCCTGAAATATTAAAAGATTTTTTGTGAATTTATGAAGAAATCTGTGAAACTTTAATGTGCAAAATTAGAAGTATTAAATTAGATAAAGACGAGCCCTTTTATTTATTTGTTAAAAATAAATTTACAAATATTTTTTAAAAAGTTAACATTAAAAAGAATATTCAAGGAAGACCATACGCCATTGGAACTGTTTACGACGTTTTGGTACCACTACGAGCACAAGGTAAACACATAGCTTAACCAAAGTTACAGAGCCTTAATGAGATGATCCACCTAATTCCATCTGATTCTTTGGAGTTCTCCACTAATCTTAAAGGCAGTAACAAAATAATCGAGGATGTAGATGGTTTTAACACTCAAGATCTTGATTTTGACATTAATAAATAATAAAATTTGTAACCTGAATCAATATAACAAATATACTATTAAAACTTTATAATTATTCTTAAAATTTTTAAGTTCATAAATAAAACATTAAAAAACGTAAAGTTTTTTCGGTAATTTTTGAACCGCAAAAAAAAACAACATTCAGTATGTTTTTCGTAAAAAATTATTAGGATAATTTTGATACTACAATGATAAAATTACTTTACACCTAAACTATTGATTAGTGAACTTATAGTTTAAAAAAATATGTCGGAAAATTAAATTTTTAGAAAAATATAAAAAGTTAATTTTCTTTTTTTTTGGTTGTTTTTTGCTTAACATGGCCCAATTAATGGTTCTACCGAAATATCCACTCTTTTGTCTAAATCCCACATTCTATCTTCTTTTATAGCATGTCTTATACAGTTTTTCAAAGATTCAGGTGTGACGTTTTGTATGACAGTAGCTAACACGCTCACCTCCTCAATTTTAAAACTCTTGTTTTCTCTTGCTATTTGTTTTTTATTTGAGCCCATATAAACTTCATAGGGTTCAGATCACAATGGACAGCATATTTATTAAATTCTGGTATATGTATCCTCGCGAGATTTAATAGTTGTACTTTCAAGATGTCATCGAATGGTATATTTTTTGAGACAGCCATTCTAAATCTGTATTAGACTCTATATAAAATACAAAATTTGAAGGAGTGAAATGTCGTATGTTATGTTGTTTAAAAAACATGATTGCAAATTTAAATATAACGTTTATTTGGGTGAGGGGCCATGTAGGTATACCATAGAATGAAAAAGCTGATACTCTAGTTAAGGAAGCAGTTAAGAATGGAATATTTTGCAATATTTATACAATAAGGGATATAATTAACTCAATAAAAAATAAAATAAGGCTGAAATGGGAACAGCAATGGGAGAATATTGTTGAAAACTCGCAAAATACGTATTTCCAGATACACCCCACTTTATCACTCCCACCCCAATACATATTCAATTACTCGACACACAGTTACTACCAAATTCTCGGCAAGTGTATTTCGGTTAAAAACGAATCATGGTTGATTCCCGTCGCATTTATTTAAGCTTGGCATATTATCGACACCATCCTGCAGTTGTGATATAAGTTCTTACGGACATCTTAACCATGTTTTCTTTGGATGCCACAAATATTTAGAAAATCTAATAAAATAATTCAAACTTTTATTGAAATGAAATATTTGTTTCCGTTAAGTCTATCACACATTTTGTCAAATGATAATAGAGAAACCTTAGAATTGCTAATAAATTTTATTAAAGATGTAAAAGTAGAAATATAAATCAGTATAACTTCAGTGATTTATACATATATCTAAAAAAAGTAACAAACAAGAACAAAAAAATCTTTAAACATAAATAAAACATTCTGTGACTGATGGACTTGTTTCCGTGCCATTTTTCACACACACACACACACACAGTTGATGATGCCATCTTTTCGCCAGGCAGTTGTTGGTGTTGTCTCCAACCGTCGACTGTAGTATGACGCGTTGTTCATAACAACGACAGAATTTGTTTCAGGGTTTGGTAGAATCTTTGAAAACCAACCATCGAATCTTTTCTCATGGTAATCGTTGGTTTTCTGGGATTCGAATAGTAACAAGCTATTGTCCAAAAAACACGAATCGCTGCCTATAAGTGTTATTATTGGAGTCGACAAACTTTCTCTTGAGGTAATCTCGCTGTAACCGCCTCACTTCCACAGGGTAGAATATTACCTTGGACATTTTCGCCAGTAATAACTGCCTTGACAACTTCCACCAGGCAAAGTCTTTGTAATGGCCTTGTGCAGTCACAAGACGAACTAACCGCACCTGACATCCCTACCAGTTATAAGTTCAATACCTTTAAATAACTTCAATGATTTCTCAATTCTTGTAAACGTCGTATTTTGCGTGTGAGAGAATTCTCCTCTAGCAATCCACAATTCGGCAACTCGTAACTGACTTGTTCATGTAAAAACATACTTGGGGTTAACTCAGTAAGATCATCCGAAAGATACGTCAACGGATGCGAGTTGACTATACTCTTACAATTACACAATAATGTCAATAAGTCTTTATAATTGAGAGACGCTCGACCTAAAACTTTTCGCAAAAGTCCTTTTACAATACCTACTAATCACTCCCAAAATCCATCCCACCATGCAGCTTTAGGGGGGTTGAAACGCCACTTACTACGTTGTGTAGAACTATATTCCGCGATAGTATTCCAGTCCAACTACTTAAGCTCATTCTCGAATCCCGTAAAGTTTGTTCCATTGTCACTATAAACAATTCTCGGGCGTCCTCGCCTTGCAACAAAGCGAGGCTTGAAAAAATGCATTTGTTCACAACGATGTAACGAGTTCCAGATGAACTGCACAAGTAAACAAACAAACCCATGCTTTCTCGCCCGATTTCAAGTAAAGAGGTCCACTCCGGAAATTTCAAAAGCTGTAGCATCCCGAACTCTATCGGCCGGCAACGAAGGCGTTTTTACTTTGAACGATTTCCCTTATTGTCTCGTGCACACACCACATTCTTTTTAAATGGACCGCACAATCCGTCTACCCGCTAAAGTCCAATATTTTTCGCGGAGCAAACTAAGTAGTCCTTGTGTGCCTACATGACACGAGCTTTTATGTAGGCTTAAAATTAGCTTATGCACTATAAAATGTTCCCGGAGGTAAGATAGGCAGACGAAAATCTTCCGTGTCAAGTCTCGTAGTAACGCGAGTTTTTAAACGTATAAGTCCAAATTGATCGATAAACGCGTTTAGCGAGGAAATTCGTTTCGTATCTGCACCGAACGCCTTGTTCACTAGCTGTAATATAAATATTTTGGCTTTATCGATTTCTTCACTAAAATTTGTTTATAAAAAAAACGGGTGTGGCCGTCCAGTCGGACTGCCGGTAGAAGTTATACTTCTATACACGCGTTCGTCGTTACAAATTTATATGGGAGTCAATCTGCACAATCATTACATATGTAATGCTATAGATAAGAGCAGAAAGAGAAAAAGAATTAGGTATACAGGTATATGGTGCATCGTTTGCTGTATATAAACATTTGACCTGTAATAGGAGTATAGTAAGTAAATAAAGGATTGAATCAATATTTTGATGAAAATATATATTTTTATTTTCATATGTGTAAAAGGAATTGAATTAAAAAAAATTTTTTTACACGTACTCTGCAGTAAAATTCATTGTTAATTTTGTTATTAATATAAAAATACAATACAAATTAAAATGCAATATTCATAAGTATTTAAAAATGACAATATATATATAACTTACTTACGCATGTTTAATTTACCATGATAACAATATTAATAAAAAAAAATATTGTTTGTTGATACAACTGGACATTGACAAATACAATATTTAATTGTTGTTTGTTGTGTATATAAGTACACATTTGAACTTTTTTGAGATATTTACAAGTTTTAATTTATAATTTAACATGCCTAACGAGGCTTGTTACTCCTGTGCAAATTTCCGATTCACTCCCGTGCAAATTTCCAAAGTCGAACGCGCCTATAGAAGTATAACTTCAAAAACCAACAACTCGGATTATGTTGTAAATTTTCATTTTATTTTAAAATTAGCATTTTTGCGTATATTACATATATTTAATAAAATTAACGTGGGGTTTTTAAATATTTCAAAAATAAAAAAGGCAATTCGTATTTGGATTCGAACTCACATCCACCAGCGTATGAACCAAACACGTAAAATATTTGCCAATTAGACATGACACAAACGGATTTCAAAATTGACAGTTCTAGGTCATACAGTGATTTATTGAGATTATTATTTAGAAATACAAAAGACTAAAATAATTATGAACATTTAATAACTAATACAAAACATATCACATAAATAATAGTATTAATAAATATTATATATATATATATATATATATATATATATATATATATATATATATATATATTACATATATATATATATAATATTAAATATATATACAAAAGGAACATTTTTATTCTCGAGAGAGGAAGAGAGAGAAAGTATATCTTCTGTCTCTCTCGTACTCATTATCTTACATATGTAATGATTTCACCGATTCACTCCCGTACAAATTTCCAACGTGGAGCGCGCGTATAGAAGTATTACTTCAAAAATTACTTTGATGTGTGCTTCTATGAGGGTTATCGGACGTCATATTCAATAGTGAGGAAACTGGCTTTTTTCTTTTTCCAGTCATAAGCTTTTCAATTTTGTTTTTAGAGTACGGATTATCATTAAAACATTTCTACAGCGCATGTGTTAAATGAAACTCAGAAGTAGCACAAGAAGAAATGGACTACAATTGACTATAAAAACAACCCTCTTGTGTCGAAATACGAATTCCTTTCCTTCATCGTTCACCCATAGGAACCTGAAAAAATCTTGAGTCCTGTTCCTTTGAATGTACAGAAATTTGAAGAAAAGCCTTTCTAATATCCGACATAACTTACCTAGACCTACCTTTTGTTGTCTGAATATAGATCAAAAGAAATAACTTTAAAGGTAGGGCCTAATAAGATTAGGCCATACCTCCAAACATTGATTCAAAGAAGGACGACCTCGTTCATGAGATGATGCGGCAAAGACTGACATAATTTTTGTGGTTCACTATTATTTTTCATAACGGGCTTGTGAGGCAAATAATGCACGCAATTATTCTCTTCGGGATTATTTACTATTTCAATCACACCCTCGTTCACCACTCATTGAATATAGAGTTACGCGATTCAAACAAATTAGACCTTTTGAACTTATTTAAAGTACTATCTTACCTCCTAGCGACAACTAAATTATAAATTAAAGGATGCTCGTTCAACTAATGTAACATAACCTCATACCCGGCTTTCGCTGTCACATCGGACAGTCCCATAGAAAAAATTCTTAGGGGTCGGCCACAACGGCGCACCGCACATCGCATAGTACAACGCACAGCACAATACACCGCACCTAGTTAGCCTTTGCTTTGCACATTCGTGGCCGGATTGACGCACTGTGCACCGCACATTTATTCTGTTTCTTTAATCATGTCGTCGTCGTCCTCTTCATCGGACGAAGAAAGCATTGTTTTAAATTCTAATTTTAAGACATGGTGTTTATGCAGAGAACAAACAAAAATAGCGGTGCATCCTCTAAATAAGAAGCGAATTTACTATGGCGAATTTCACCACCTTTACAAAGACCTTAGAAAAGATTCTCAATGCTTTTTTGAATACATGAGAATGAGTACGAATACGTTTGATTATATTCTAAACAAAATTGAAGGAAAAATAAATATCACTAATATTTTATTGAAAAAAATGTAATACAAAATAGTGTGAAAGGTGCATGTCATCAAAAACATTTGGCATACTTGAGCGCTGAAAATGCAGGTTTTCTGACGGAGCTTGATGATAAGTTCGCATATCGCCTTCAGAAACCCTCATGGATTGACCAGATTCTGTACTGATGTTTAATTCAAGACTTTTGGAATTTTCATGACGGATGGGCTGTAAAATATTCTGAGGCATTATGGAGACGTATTGTGTATTTTGAGGGATGCTGCTTAATCTACGAGAGTTGTCATGATAAATGGGCCTTGCAAGTGAACTAATTGGTGACATTACAGATGGCGATTGACTGTCGTGATAAACATTTGCCTGAGCAGTATTTTGTGGGCCAGTAGGTTGTGTAGTTGACGGAATTTCGTTATCTAATAATTGCAATACTGTAATACGAAACTTCATCTTCTATATTTGTCTTTGATCTATTTTCTTCCTTTCTTTTTAGGTAATTTATTTTTTCCTGTTCTGCTTTTAAGCATCTGCAATCGGATCATTTCTTTTCGACATCTTTTGGGTCTTTGATTTTTTTGTATACGGCGCGAATGAAGATGAGTGTGCAGGTGACACTTCTCTTGAAAAATCTGCTGTAGTTTGCGATTCATTCCCGCTCGCAACTTCATCCATATTTGGCGTCTCACCCTCATCATCACGGCCTTCTGGCGACAATGTTGAGGTTTCATCTTTTTGTGTAGGAAAAATTCCCGTACTTTTATACCTTACGAGTGTTCATTATCATCTTCTTCAACTCCATCTCCGGAACGTTTTATTGGGAAAATAATAAGAATTAATACGAATTGTATGTTTCTGTTTCTGTACCTTGCGATGTGCGAAGGAAGGAGCGGTGCGTCGTTGTGGCCACGCGCATTTACGGCAATGCTTGTATTTACTTTGCTTCAGCGAGGCTTTGGTCAAGGCTAGGTGCGGTGCGATGTGATGTGCGTCGTTGTGGCCGCCACTTAACTTCATATTTTATTTTAAATATTTTGAAATACGTTTAGCAGCAATTTATTAACAAAACTAATTTTATTTGGTGGGTTAATATAATTTTTTTTTCTAGTTCCACTTTGTGAGATATTTTGTATGTTTTAGCAGCTCTTGAAAATAATTGTAAACACAATTGAAAGTTCGAGATAAAAAATAGTTACATAATAGCCCCTTTTGTTGACTGAAACCCATCCAAAACATATATATATATATATATATATATATATATATATATATATATATATATATATATATATATATATATACATTATATTTAATTTTACCATATTTTCTGGATAAATTAGCAGTACTAAAAATTATTAACTCGGAATCAAAGGTTTGAGGCCAAATAAATATGCATTCTATTTATTTTATTTATTTATTAAATAAAAAACAAGATTGTTTTCTAATACCATAGTTTATCTATTTTACTTATAATTAAATAGAATATTTCAATTCAGTACCACAATTTAGCTATTCTCGAGCTGCGCTATGGCTATTTAGATTTAGCACTATCCGAGCTATTTTCCAAAGGCTCTTTATCTTTATTCTCCAATTGCTGTCGCCACATGTTTGCGTATATTCCTTCTTGGCCTATCAAGTGGTCGTGTTTTCCCCTCTCCACTATTTCTCCTTCTTGTAAAACTAATATCTCATCTGCATGAATAATGGTGGAGAGCCTATGTGCTACTATTATCGTGGTTTTGTTTGCACACATTCTATTCAGGGATTCCTAAAACAATGCAAAATTTTTAATTAAAAAATGAACAGTACTACTGCAGTTTTTACAGAATCAAATTAAATTGCTAAAAGCATTTAAGTACTTCGACATCTATATATAAAGCAACAACGTGTTATAGACATAGTTTTTAAATGATTGTCAAAACTGTTTAATTATAATTCTAATTATAATTAAATTGTAATTGGTTTCCCTAATCCTCCCTAAAATCTAAGAAAGAATAAGTCATAACACAATTAATTATTTGCTCAGTATTTCAAGAATTAAATTTATTATTTTTATTTACTTTACTATTTAAAATATCTTAAAGCAACTTAACTAAACGAAAATTCGTACCCCCTAAAACTATTGGCAATATTTTAACAAAAATGCAAAAATCGGTCAATTTTATCGAGGTAGACCGATTTTTATGCAAAAATAATTCTTGCAATTTCTCCTATGTTAGAGGTTGCAACCGCCAGCACAGGGTTAGTATTTCAAAAATTGTGTGTGCCGCGGCACACTGGTGTACCCTGAAGTCCCTGTAGGTGTGCTGCAAAATTTTACTGTCTTTTTTATTAGTATTTACTTTTTTAATTCGCCGTGATGATAACTTTTACCGACTATTTTGCATTGGTTAAAACTTCTGTTCTGGGCTTATCTGCTGTTTCAATAGTTCAATACTCGACAAACAGAATGCGGTAGCAGCAGTATCGTATGCAGACGTGCGTTAGTTCAACATATCACCGCTTGTGGCGTTTGGCACTCACATCTAGAGATGAGCATTGTTGAAAAAACATCGATGGTTACCATCATCGATTAAACAACTTAATCGTCGTAGACGTAAACATCTATGGCAATATAACATCGAGCCTTCCAACACCATTGTTGACCTTGAACTCGATACAACACATAACAGAATTAAAATTATGTTAAGATATTTTTATTTTTACAATGTCAAAATTTCTTGGACCTAACCTCGCAAAAACAAATCTGACTGATGATGAAAACATTTCGGAGTGTATACCTGCGAAACGCTAACAGATTGCCAATAGTGATTGTGTAAAGGGAATTGTTCGTCAGCACCATGAAAACTATTTATCGTTCGGTTTCACGTCATCTGGTGGTAAGCAGCCTAAACCTCGATGCTTTATATGTGGCAAACCTGTCCAACGAAGCCATGGTGCCGAGTAAGTTAAAAAAAACTTATATAATGGATAAAGCACAAGAAGCCAGTTACACTGGCTGAGTTGATTGCAAAAAATATGAAATCTCATACAACTGCCGAGACGGCAATTTCACCAGCAGCTGTGAAATTGTTAAAATTATGTTTGGTGAATGTGAATCTAATAATCCGATTAAAAGACGATTCGAGGACATGTCGAAGGATGTTGAGACCCAAGTAAATGAATAACTCAAAACAGCTGATTTTTTGGCGCTTTAAGTGGACGAATCCACAGATATAACTGGGAAACCAGAGGTTATTGGTCTCGTCAGTTTTATCTGCGAATCTAACGTAATTGAACAGTTTTTATTTTGTAAAGACCTCCCTGAAAATACAACAGGACTAGACATTTTTCAATTAGTGAACAGTTATTTTATCACTGCTGGTTTGTCTTGGCTGTCTTGTTTGAGCGTTTACACAGACGGTTGCCCTGCGATGGTAGGATAGTTAACAGGGTTTCTGGCTTATGTCCAAAAGAAAAATCCAGATATTATTTTCACACATTGTTTTTACACAGAGAAGCACTTGTTGCTAAGTCATTGATGTCTGAACTAAATGCCGTTTTGCAAAATGTGAAAATAGTGAACTATATCAAAAGTAGGCCTTTAAAAGCGATATTATTTAACAGTTTGTGTTCTGCTATGAATTCTGAGCAAACGCAGCTATTGTTGCATACAGAAGTAAGATGGTTATCCAGTGGAGGTTTCCTGCAAAAATTCTATGAATAAAAAGCTGTTAGTATTTTTTACTTGTGAACAGTCTGAATATGCCGATTTCCTTATAGATGACACCTGGTGCACCAAAGTTGCGTTTTTGGCAGATACTTTTGGGAAATTGTATGTTTTAAATAAGGGCATGCAGGGGAAGAAAGAAAACATCCTCACCTCTACTGATAAAATCAGTTGCTTCCAGCAAAAACTTTTACTGTGGATAAGAAAGTTAACAATCAAGCCACGTGGGTCATGTTTCAGTTAACAAACAATTGCAATGTAGAACCAAATCTGTCAGACCTTTTTTTGAAAAATCTTAGTAAGCTGAATGACAATATCAAAAAGTATTTTCCCTCCCTCGATACGTCATCAATGGACTGGATGCGAAATCCATACATCGAGTCGACTTATGACACGGCCTTGTTTATTACTGATAAAGAGGGTGAACTGATAGATATAAAAACAACCGTAAACTTTAACTAAAGTACAGTAGACTAGTTGAAGAAGCAGAAGCTCAGTCAAAACTGAAGAAAATCAAAGTTATTGTAGATGTTGCATCATTTTGAATATCCCTCTTCAATGAATATCCACTGGTCACAAAGAAAGCTATGAATGTAATAATTTCGTTTTTAACTTCTTAGCAAAATACTGATTCGATATTATATTGAGTTCACTTACTTGTATATTTCTTTCCGTTTGGGTATCTAAGGCACTGGTAGCTTCATCGAGTAAGATTATGTTTGGCGCTTTCAATAGCGTTCTAGCTATTGCTACTCTCTGCTTCTCACCACCACTTAGTCTTAGCCCTCTCTCTCCAACCTTGGTTTCATAAGCTTCCGGAAAGGTAAGAATTCTTTCGTGTATGTCAGCACCTCTAGCGGCTTCTATCACATCAGTCGCTGTTGCTGTCAGTCTACCATATTGTATATTGTATCTAAAACGTGAAAAAGCTACTAAGAAATTGCGTTTGGCATTTATAATATGTCACACGTCAACAATGTCTAGAGATAATTCGAAAATATCAAACAAAGTTTATGTTGTACTGAAAACTTTTGGGTTTGGGCATTCCAAAATTAGGTAGTCAATTACGTTTCAGTCTACTGCAGCTTATTTCATCTGTAAATAAAAAATCTTAATATGAATTAGAAGAATTTTTTGGCTAACAACAAAAATTAATACACAAGCAAAACTCGAGAATATCGATAAGATATGCAAATGCAATAATAAAGTTTGAAGTAAAACGATATCAGTTCTTCCTCCAACACTATATCACTCTACACCATACCATAACTGCACCACCACAATAGCTATGGACTACATGAACTGCTTCTAGCCATGCAATTGATGTATACTCTCGCTAAACTCTTTATATTATTCAGTCTGTATGGAGACCAAATAGGAACTAGTCTGTCAACAAAATGCGGACCATTGTTTATTAGTGAAATTTAGATGTTTTTACCACGATTTTCACTTTTCCGATTTTCAGCTGATATTGGAGAATTCGGAGAAAAGTATTGGCCAAATTTCTGATCTGTATTGTTCGACCTCAAAATTTCAACGAAACGGAAGACTTCTAACATAAACATTTAAAAGTAAAAGATATTTACTAGCAAATCGGTAGAAAGTCCAAAGTAAGTATCATTAGAAAACAAATTTCTTATTTATAAAAGAATCATCAAATCCTTCTGGATTTGATGATTCTTCAAGCTTCAAGCCATCTCCCAACAAAAAATCATCGTGCCGCAGAACGTTGCTTCTATTCTCTATTGAGGTAGTCGAAATCCAACTATTAGATCAATTTTACGGGAATTTTTCAAACGTACCAAACGGAAAAGCTAAACTGCCCTTTTCAGTGTTGTGTGAATCCGAAATGGTAGGACGGTAGTTGTAGTATTCCCCATCGTCTTTCCTTTTATGTCATTTACCTACCTTTAACCGTTGCCTGTATTGTTTGTGTTACAAAAAAAGTCGCTATGAAGGGGACCTTAGCGTGAAGCGTGTGTTCCTGTTCAATCCTTTTTGTATAGTCACCCAATAGTGTTTTCAATAGGAAGGTTAGGAAATTAAGTTAATGAACGAACGTTTAGGAAATTTTCAGAAATGAATTAAAGGAAGTGTAAGAGTTAATTATTTTTACACGTATTCAACCAATTGTCTGGCTAAATAGGTCATGAACCTAAGGCCAAAAAAAATACGTTGTATTATCTCGATTATTTTGTATGTTCAAAATTTTTGATTTTTTTATTATTAACTAATTAAATAACTTACTCTACAGTATTATTAAATAATACTGTATCCTGTGGAACTACGCCGATAGCTCTTCTTAGTGATTCTTGGGTAACAGTCTTAATATTTTGCCCATCTATAACAATAATTCCTGTATCGACATCATAAAACCTGAAGAGAAGTCTTATAATTGTACTCTTGCCACTTCCTGATGGACCTACCTAAAAATTAAATTTTGAAAAACATCGGTAAATATAAAGACCTACGATTTACCCTATCTATATTACCCTATATAAATAAAAACGGCACACCGTCAATTATTAATATTAGTTGGATTGGTAAACGCAAAAAAAACGAATTTTATGTAAGCCGTTTTATGCAGAACTCATTTTAAATTTTCTATAAGCATTTTTACTGCCTATGAATAATAAAAGAAACATTAGACATACCTCCTAAAATTCTTTTGATAATAATAAAAATAAAAACAAAAAAATGGAACTAGTTTCGAGAAATTAATTTCAGGGATTAGTAGTCGATAAGGTGTTTATTATAAACCATCATATTATAGCTTTTTTTCGTCCATTCTGTGTATCATAAAACAATTTGCTAAGGTTTTAATTTTCGTCTAAAAAATCCTATTAGACAGTTTCTATTAAACACTTTAAATTGTTGATGTTCTTTGGAAGGGATTATCCCTTTTTCCAGAGATTTTTTGAAGCAAATGGGATAAAGGGATTTTTCTATCAAAATGAGGGATATTATCATATTAAGCAAAATAATTTATTTCAGCAGTTAATTAATTTCTATTTACAACCGTGTCATTTATCAGCAAAGCCTGTAAGTAATTTAGATTTCAATGGAGATTTCTATTTGGTAGAGTTTTTTAAGTTGAGTTCTTAGCATATAATAAATGGGAAGTACAGAATGAAATTTTTGTGACAGATTTTATTGTGGGCAATGAATCGGGAAGTACAGAAGGCGATTTAGGGACTTACAGGAAATTTTATATAAATAGCAACAATATTATTGAGAACTGAGTTTTTGAACTGAACTGAATTCAGTTTGTTTAAAGTTATTTTTCTTTTACAATGTCAAGTGATAGTGATAATGCGAAGTCAGTAAAAAAATTAATCATGAAACAAAGAAAACAGTGTTCTTTTTCATAGCTGACATAAGAGGATTTTAAAGATTGGGTTGTGCCAGTACCAACAAGCAAAAACAAATACAAATGTATTGCTTGTAGTAAAGTTTTAAGTTATGGAAAGACGGAATTAAAAAGACATTCATTAACCAGCCTTCATAATACAAATATGAAATTAAGAAAAACAACAGCAAAAATTGATATATTTATGATAAATAATAAGAGCACGAAAACCAAGTAAAATCTACAGAACTATTATAGTTAGAGTGCTCGCCGGCAAATTTTGTAGAGATTTATACTCTCTTGAAACCTCTTGTACGGCTTCCTTAGACCTTAGACTATTGTGTTGTGTATTTATCTGCCTGGACGTAGCTCTATTGATGTTTTTATGTCAAAACTGGATCTAATACTTGATGTGCTAGTCTCCGAAGGTAAGGTATTAACAGGTGATTTTAATATAGATTTCAAATCAAATGCACTAAATAAGCAGCACTTGGTGAATGTTTTAGATTCTTATGGCTTAACCGTAACTGTGAATGATTATATAAGAGTAACTGCAACTAGTAAAACTCAAATTGATTATATTGCTACAAACATAAATCACCCACAAAAAACAATGGTTGTGGAAGGTTTTATCTCTGATCATCGTGCGCAATTGTTCCAATGTAGCATTAACACAGACAATGATGCCTATATATTCATCCGTTCATATAGTGAAAGGAACATAAATCGTTTTGTTCAAATCCTTGAGTCAACAAATTGGTCAGAGGTATTTAATACAATTTCTGCTCAGGATAAATCATTAGCTTTTTTAAATACTATCCAAAATTACTTTCGGTCCCATTTTCCACTACTTAAATGTAAACCTAAAAAATGTACACGTTCGAATTGGTTTACGCAGGAACTGTACAATTTAAGGGATCAGCTAAAACTTTTAGAAACGATCTGTCAGCAAAATAGTAATCTTAGGCCAGTCCTTCATTTGGCAAAGGCAGAATATTCAATTAACTTAAAAGCAGCTAAAAGTAGTCACTTCATGAGACAGTTAAACGAATCATCAAATAAAATGAAATGTATTTGGCATTTAGTAAACTTAACAGTCGGGAAACAAAATAACTCAAAAGTACCTAGTGATAATAACAGTAATTTAGCAGACAAATTTAACCACCATTTTGTTGAAATGGCTCCACAGTTACTTGCCGCTTTGGATCCTACTAAAATAGGTGGGTTTACATCAGCATAAAAAAACCGTAATAGTTGTTCTATGTTTTTATATCCAACTAACCCACAGGAAATAACTAGTATAGTCGAAAATTTTAAATCCAAACACAGTTGTGGTTTTGATCAGATTTCCCCAAGTTATTAAAACAATGCATTCATGCTCTCGCAGATCCACTGACGGATATTTGATCTAATAATGCCTCTTTTCAACAAGGAATATTTCCTAGTATGTTTAAACTATCTATTGTAATCCCTTTATTCAAAAGTGGTAATAAAGATGACCTTAACAACTATCGTCCCATAAGTCTCTTATCTGTGTTTTCAAAGATAATTGAAACTCTGGTTTATACTAGAATGAACGCATTCCTAAAAAAGCATAGTGTCTTGCATAATTTTCAACATGGTTTTACATCTTCTAAGTCTACAACTACAGCTCTTGCAAATTTCGTCAGCTTAGTGTTGGATGCTTTGGACAGACGAGAGAAGGCATGTGGTTTATTTCTCGATTTGTCCAAGGCTTTTGACACTTTGGATCATAATTTGTTGCTAACAAAACTTGAGGGGATTGGTATTCGTGGTGTAGTTCTAAAATGGTTTACTTCCTACCTAGAGAATAGTAGACAAAAAGTAAAGATAACATCTAATGAACTTGTAAACGAATCAAACACATTGGATATCCATTATAGTATTCCTCAGGGTAGTGTATTGGGTCCTCTACTTTTTATAGTATTTATTAATGATATAGCTTTGGTAACTAATTCACTGACTGGGGTTAACATCATCAGTTATGCGGATGATACCAACATTCTAGTCACAGGAACGTCTGATTAAAATTTGCAAAATAAAACTACACAGATACTATCCACCATCAACAGTTATTTCTTATCTAACAAATTAGTTTTAAATGAAGAGAAATCAAAGTATATGATTTTCACGTCAAATAATTTAATAAACCATCAAGCCACTATAGAAGCAGCAATAGATAAAACAGACTGCACGAAGTTGCTGGGGGTACTTCTAGAAAGTAATTGTAAATGGTCAAACCACATTTCTAATTTGAAATCCAGATTAAGTAGCGCTTGTTATGCATTAAGAATTCTTTCACGTCTCTTTCATACATCAATATTAAAAACAGTATACTTTGCCCATTTTTACTCAATAGCCAAATATGGCATTGAAGTCTGGGGTTGTACCTCTGAATTAGAGCAGATATTCGTACTTCACAAAAGAGCTATTAGGATAATGTATAAAATGAAATTTAGAGATTCTTGTAGAGGCATCGTTAGACAAAACAATATTCTTACAATTCCTGGTCTGTATATATTTTCGTGTATATTGTATTAACATAACAAAATTTATGAATTTAATAAATTTCAACTTAACCATGTTTATTCAACAAGATTCAGAGACAATCACTTTATGCTTACACAACATCGTTCTGTTTTGTTGGAAGGTAGCACAAATTATGCAGCCATAAGTTTCTTTAACAAATTACCAATAGATATACGAATGAATTTACATCAGCCAAACTTTCGGAGGTGTGTACATCAATACATTTGTGAGCTAGAGCCATATTCTAAAAATAACTTTTAAGTATGTTTTATCGTGTTTATTAATTTATATACTTTTAAGATGTATGTCTGTAACTTTGACTTGTCTCATACATGTACTTTGTATAATGTCGCATGTGATCAATAAATTTGACTTGACTTGACTTGACCAAGTCTGCCACAGTTTTCCTCTGTGACTTTTTTTGGTTCGGGGGCGTTTTCCCCCTATATTTTCCGAAACATGACCGTTTCACGACATGTGCAAAAATGATACATACTCTTGCCATATTTATCGAATGGCTTGATTTCAGTAAATAATATTCTCTGACGCCATAGATGGGACAGTAAGAGTGTCCACCCCCCCCCCCAAACATGACCGAAAAACGGTCAGTGCAAAAATGGTAAATAACCAGCTAATTTTTTCTGTATGCCTTGCTTTAGGAAACTAACGGTTCTATTATTGTCTGACACCAAGAGCAAGCCCTTTTTCCAGTCTGACGTGTCAAACGTGCTCTTCTCACGCCATCTCTAAAATGATTAATACTCGTCAGTACTTACCAGTGCAACAGTTTTTCCAGATGGAACACTGAATGTTAGATTTTTCAATATCAACTTCTCAGGAAGATATCCAAAACTAACGTTCTTAAACTCAACATCACCTCTTGGAACAGATATAGCATTAGCTCCTGGAGCGTCAATAATTTCTTGTTCTTCTCTGAGGAGGTCAAACATGTTTTCCATATCTACAAAATTCTTTTGAATTGCCCTGCAAGAATCAACACAATTTCATAGTTTTGTATAAACTAAATATATATATATATATATATATATATATATATATATATATATATATATATGTTCGGATAAATTTCCGCGGTCAGATAAATGAAAATTACTGAGTTCTCGGGAAGAACCGCGTTGAGGAGTAGGCAGATTGAGACCTCAGTGCCGAGAGACAGTTCTTGTAGTTATACAGAACACGATACTGGTACGTCTCGAGTGAGGGGAGTAGGCAGATTGAGACCCCGAACTCGAACAAAACTGTATCATCACTCTTGAAAATGGCTCCAAAATGAGTGCCGAAACGTCGAGCTTTAAATTCTCAACGCGGTTCTTCCCGAGAACTCAGTAATTTTCATATATATATATATATATATATATATATATATATATATATATATATATATATATATATATATATATATATATAAATGCAAAATTCTAGAACGTTTTTGACATAGTGCTTTAATTTCCAGTGAATTTGTTGTTGACATCAACGAGTACAAATTGTTCAGCTGTTCGTAGACGTAATTTTATAGTTTCAACTTTGTCAGTCAGGGGCGTTTGCAATTTAGGAGTTGTTAAAGGAATGACTATGTTAACGTTTATTTAATTATTATGTTTAGTAACTTAATCAAGGTCTAAGTAAAGTAGACATGTAAATGCAAATACGCGAACAATGAATGAATTGTTATAACAGTTAAATTTTTCTTGAATTTAAAATTTTCGACGGTACTGGACTTATACGATCTCGTTTATGAGCTTCTAACTACGAAGTATTTTCAAGGTACTCCCTTTAATCGATTTTGTCTGAGTGTGATTATGTAAGAGTTTTTAATTTTACCATGAGAACAAACTGGTACTACGAATGCACCCTCTTTCCCTCAATAAAACGTCTATAAAATTTTAATTAGTCTATCGATTTATAATAAAAAGAACAGAACCCACGTTCCTAAAGTAGTAAGTTTAATTATCCCTTGTTAATTTATATGAACACAATATACAGAAAGTTTTTCTTTGCCAGAGGTTTTTTTAATTAGCGGTTTATCACTAAGCTGGAATTCCTAAATTACTTTGTACCTTTTGCAATGCTCTCTTCATGCCGACTAGAAGAAAAAGATTTGACGGTATCGACCCCTTATCGAGCCACCTCGGCTCTACCTGTTTCTTTGGCTTCCGCATTTGGCTTTTGCGACGCCAACAACCTTTTAAAGTGAGTCTATATTTTTAAATAGACATTCCTTTTTTTTAGAAACACATTTGCACAATTTTTTTGAGAAGTTTTATGTACTTCTGTAATTTCTTAGTTATTCGTTAAGAAACTCTTCCACTGAATAATATGGTCTTTCAGATAGATAGGCTTTTGTCAATTTACGAAACTTAAGGAAAGAAGGTTTAGATTTAAGTTGCAAAGGGAGATGGTTGTATAATTTTTTTGCCGAGATTTCTTTACTAACTCAGTGGACGGGATTCGTAAATACACATCAAAGCTTGAATTTCTAGTAGTCATAATTAGGTCTTGCTGGAAAAAAATGTAGGCGTTTACGAATTAAACAACCAGTTTCAAGAATATATAAAGAGGGAAGAGTTAAGGTCCCGTGATTTTTGAAGTTGCTTCTGCAATGTGTTATTCTACTGAGGCCAAAAAGATACCGCATTGCTCTTTTTTGTAATTTAAAAATAACATCAGATTGGGCAGCTGTACTAGAACCCCAAAAAGAAAACCATATCGAAGATGAGCTTGAACAAAGAGAAATATGTTTGTTTTTTTTTGTGGCATTGACTTTCGTCATTCAGCCAGTCTCGAAAGGTTATATTATATTCCTTAAAAAAGTATAGACAGATAAGTACAGATTATTTCTCTCAGACAAATGCACAGCGATATCCCTAAAACGAAATAGACGAATAATTAATAGAAGAACACGTCGAAGGAAAATACAAGGACACTCGCTTCTCGTCTAGGGGTCCGTCAAGACATTTATTTTAACAGACAAACAATACTGGACCACGGATAAGGTATTGTTACATATAGGATAAACAAAGGGTACAAGTCTAATCCTATACACGCTCATGAAAATTTTCATGAACGAGTACCAGATTTATAAAGCTATGCATGTGTCTGACAAAAATTCTATAATTAAATTATATATTGTTACAGAACCTATGGCTAACAAAGACTGTATATTATATGGAGCGTATGTATTGCATTTAGTTAATTTTGTATACAGGGAGTTTGAATGCTGAATAAATTTAGGACATTCAAAGAAGATGTGATCGAGGTCACCTAGCTTGCCGCAATGTTTGCAACTATCATCATCGATGACTTTAATTTTAAATAAATGGCATGGGTAGCATGCATGTCCAAAGCGTATTCGATTTATAGTAGTAATATATTTACGAGGAGCTTTGAAATTCTGAAACCAGGTTGTTTGAGGTAGAGTTGGTTGTAAAGAGGTATACCTTTTAGAGTTTGTAGAACAGTAATGTTTCCATTGCTCTTTCCATCTAAGTTGCTGATTTTTTTTGAAAATCGTAGTAACATCTGATGTGTTAAGCATATATTTCAACGTAGAGCCAGTTGTTACACTCATTTTAGCCAAGTGATCTACATATTCATTGTGTTTGAGACCAATATGTGCTTTGACCCAAATAAATTTTATGTTGACTCCAGTCGATGATAAATGATACAATCGGTCTTTTATTTCAAATATGTAGGGGTTGCTAAATGTTGAGGGTAATTCAATGTTTTTTATGCTCTGCAAAACTGAAAGGCAATCTGACAGAATTAAGATATGTCTATTACAGGTGTTTTTAACATATTTTAGAGCTTCAAGTATAGCTATTGATTCCGCTGAAAAGATTGAAAATTCATATGGTAGTTTATACTTGAAATCTACGTTTGTAGCAGGTAAAAAGTATGCGCATCCCGTCCCTTCTGTTGTTTTTGATGCGTCCGTGTATATTACTGTGGCTTCCCTATAATCCTGCAATAGAGATATTAGAAGATTGCTACTCATAATGGTGTTCTCACTATAAGTGGGTATTATAACCTGAGTTCTGTGGAATAAAGAATAGTAGTCTAAGCTTCTGTCAACCGTGTCCAATTTCTTGAAAAAAATAGGATTATTCTGTAATGCCATGCATAAAGGCGGGGAAGGTTTTTCTCCCAATATTTGTTTGTAAGATCTGACTCCTTAAGTTGACGGACGCTTGAAAATAACTGGGAGTTAGTTAATAGAATTTTAAGAAGGCTTTTTTCACTTAAAAAATTTCTTCTATTTTCCAGGGGTAGCTCAGCGGCTTCAACATATAAGGGTTGTATAGGGGTTGATCTCATAGCACCCAAACATATCCTCATAATAGAATTTTGAAACGTGTCGATTTTTCTTAAAAGGTTCTTAGAGGCGGAACCATAAAGAGTAGCACCGTAATCTAGAATAGATCGTATATATGCGCGATAAAACAACAAGGATGTTTCTACATCGCAACTCCACCACGTTTTAGTTGTCATTCTGAGGAAATTGCTGCCTTTGTTACATCTATCAAGCATGTACTCTATGTGTTGTCTCCAAGTTAACTTCTTATCCAAAATAAGGCCTAGATATTTGACATGATTTTGAAGCTTAAAACATTGATCGTTCAGAATGATATTTTCATTTGTAGGAATGTTGTGTCTTGTGAAGATAGATACTACTGATTTTTCTATAGATAAATTGAGACCATTCTCTAAGAACCATGAAAAAAGGGATTCACATACTTTGCTAAGGCTTTGTATACAGGTTTCATATTTTTTGTTTTCTGTATAGATGCAGAAATCGTCGGCATACTGTACGATTTTGAATGAACTGTTATTTATTTGGATGTTATGTATGTCAGAGCTGTATATATTGAATAAGATTGGAGATAAAACTGAGCCTTGTGGTATACCTTGATAATTATATCGCGGTCCAATTAGCTTGTTATTATGATCTCTTACATAGATGATCCTCTTTGTGTAAAATCCAATTATTGTATCCACGAATGCGATTGGCATATGAAATAAATTAACCATTTTATTTCTTAAAGTTGACAAGCAAACTGATTCGTATGCTCCCTCAATATCCAAGAATAGTCCTGTTAAATAGTTGTTTCTGGTTAAGGTATTTTGTACATCTACCACAATGGTTGTTAGAGCATCTAGTGTTCCAAAGCTTCTTTTATAACCAAACTGATTTTTTGGTAGCAAATTATTTTTTTGTAACCACCAATCCAGTTTAAATTTTATGAGTCTCTCTAGAGTTTTAAAAACACAGGAAAGTAACGATATTGGTCTGTATGAATTTGCAATATTTGGATCTTTATTATATATATATATTTATATGTTATTTTAAAAGATGCTAAATTGATTTCCTTCGAAACAGATCTTATTGTATAGCAGGCTGAGGCTAGTTTCTAACTTAACAAATCGATATAAAGGGACCATTTAAGGTTGCTGTCTATAAAAATACCAAGAAATTTTACAGAATCAGAGATACTGATCTGGCTGTTATTAAGAAGCAAGGGTTGAAGAGCTCCTTTATAGGATAATGCGATTGTCTTATCCGCGTTAAAAGAGAGTAAATTAGAGTCAGACCAGGTTTTTATGTTAAGTAGATCAAAAGTTATAATTGCATAAAGAGTTGCAATATTAGAGTTCCTCCAGGTAATACTGGTATCATCAGCAAAAAGAAAAATTTTTCCATCGATTTTTAAGTTTTTATTTATAAAGATAAGGAAAAGTAGAGGACCCAGTACTGAACCTTGTGGTACTCCACATACAATGCTTTTGTGACTAGAGTTAGTATCATTTGCTCTGACTAGTTATTTCCTATTCCTCAAGTAAGATTGGAACCAATTCAAAGAAATACCTCAAATTCCGTAAAAATTTAGTTTTTTTATCAAAATGTCGTGATTTACACAATCAAAAGCTTTGGCATAGTCACAAAAAACAGTGGCAGTAGGTATAAAGATTATTATTTAGTGCTTGATAGCCCTCATGTAGTACAGAAAACATAGCATCCCTGGTACATTTATTAGATAAAAAGCCGAACTGTCTTTGTGATAAAATGTTGTTTTCAACGAGAAAGGACAAAGTCGGGCTTTTATAAGTCTCCCTCTTATTTTGGATAGGACCGGTAGGGCCGCTTGACTATCTGCCCATACATTAATCAGTTCTGTATGTCTCATGTTAATTTCTCTTACACAGTACAAGATTGTGTAAATCTCTACCTGGAATACAGAGACATTTTCTCCTACTGAAATAGAAATGTTTACATTTCCACCACAACTATAGATTCCTACACACGACCCTTCTGCAGTTTTACACCCGTCTCTATACCAGTAGTACCTGTGCTGTGTGTTTCCTCTGTTCCATCCCTAAATTGGGCAGATATCCACCTGGAAAGTTACTTTAGGTCTGTATTTGGGTACAACATGGACAGAAGTCATCATCCATAGAATACAATTAAACTAGGTATCCCTAGTTTAATTTATGGTGTTACTCTGTCCGGTTCTAATCATTATGTTACTCAGGTTTTCTCACAGTCTATGATACCCCATAACGATTTACAGAGTAGAGATGTCCAGTAGGGCGTCCATAGCTGCCGTTGGTGTGCCCCGCGTAGTCCCTGTGATTCAAGGGCCAGCAAGTCTTTGCAACTTGCTTAATTTGAGGATGGCACTATTTTTTTCCTTCATCTTTGGTCACCATATCACTGACACATATATAATTTTTGTTGTTTATCACCATATTATAAATTCAAACTAACATGTGTGGTTTTAAACCCCATATTTTTCCTGCTCTCTTGGTTATTCGTTCTATCTAATTAACAAATTGTTTTAATTTATGGCCATCAAACTTGATGATACCTTCTTACTCTGCCACTTAGGTGAGAACATTTTTAGAGATGTCTTGTTGGTTTTCTTATTTGAGTTTTTACACATCTTTGAGGTTAAAATGGCCATAGTATGCTGATCTTTACCAATTTAAATACGAATACTGACAAATCGTGCACGAAATCTTTCCGAAGTGGAACTCAAAACGTCAAAATAAACGTATTTTAAACTAAAATTGTGGTTAATTCTCAATAAAAATAGTAAATCGAAACATAACTAGAAATCGAAACATCAAAATAATCGTATTTTAAACTGAAATTGTGGTTAACTCCCAATAAAAATATTAAATAATGTATTTCTTTAAACGAATATTATCAGACATTGCCTTATTTTTTAAATCATTCAGTTTTGCCGAAAGAAAAAGCCACAATTTGTATACTGAGCTGTCTCTGTAATTTCGTCTGATAATCCATTTTAATAAAGCAAACATGCGCAAGATTATGATACTAGACCCTAAACATTAATGTTTTGCACAATAATAGAATATACACCCGCATGGTATAAAGGATCAACTGATTTGTTTTTTAAAATTTTTTGCATGTTTAGTCTATATGTTCTTTTAATTTTATGTTGTCGTTTATTAGCACGTCCAGAAATTTCATAGAGTCTATGCTCTATGTCGATTATCACATCTATGTTACTTATGTTAAAAGGTTAATTTTTGTTGATTCTGCTCTAATTATAATTTTCAAATTTACTACCAAACCATCTCTATGACACCACTTCTTGGAAACACAGTTTTACCTTTACATTAAAAACTATTTGATACCACGTTTTCGCAGACATTGCATATGCATATGGATAATACAAAGATGATAAATTGTCAACTAATAAAGTTATTTAAAAATGAAGTGCTAAATATTGAATGAAATGATAATTACCTGTAGTAAGTACCAAACCAATTAAGCGGCACGTAAAGTTGTACTATATATGTAGCAAATAATACATAATCGCCTGCCTTTAGAGTTCGAGGTTCTACTACCATGTAAACACAGAGCAAACTTCCAGCTAATAGCCCTCCGCATATTATAACATTTTGTACTGTGTTTAAGATATTAAGAGTGATACTTGACTTAAATTCTTCATCCTATAATAAAAATCCATATAATATCAATGTTTATCTTTAAAAATAATATAAAAACATATTTTAATAAAGACGAGAACATACACTACGTCCATAATATAATGCTATATTCATAATACATAAATAAACGATAACTATAAAAATTCCGGAAACAGGTAAATTTTCCATTTCAATATATATTTTTCAAAAATAATAATCTAACATACAGTGTGAATTACCTCTAACTATAGTGTTACGATAAATATCATGGCCTAAAATAACCGTAAATATATTATGACTAATTCTGTTTTGTTGTAGAAATTTCGGCAGGGATCTAGAACCAAATTATGATGAATCATATCCGATTCGAGGTGTCAGGTAGGCCTAAATAAGACCGGTCTGAGCTTATGGGGAGATCGCCGCCGTTCTCGAATAACAGGAATTCATATATAATAACGGAACTTTAATTGAAGGGGATCAGTTGATTTTAAAGACGCGCTCGCGATTTTAATTGTTACGTTCGGATATATATATAAATTATTGTCAGATAAGTTAATATAAAAAAAAAATAAATTAAATTCGTGTTATAAATATTGAACCTTTAAATAAATTCACAACAATATGATAAATTACTCCCTGGACAGAACACAAAACCAACATGTCAATTCTGGAAGAGCTTAATATAAAAGACAGGCTATTAAAAAAGTGAACTAAGCATACCTATTATTTTCGCCAGATAGCCAGAAGGATGGGGACTATGGAACTATTGGCATTAGAAGGAAAGATAGAGGACCGAAGTCCATCCAAAAATATGGGCAAACAAAAAAAAAACATGGGAAAATCACTATATAAAGCCGACTATCTCGTACACGATCGCAGTCAGTGGAGACAGCAATCTAATCATATTTAGAGTGTCACCAAAATAGTATAAATAACAGTTTCATTCATCACCGTTTTATATTCAGACGTGGGACGTTTTCAAAACATCAAAACGTTTTCCGAACTGATAGAAGCCAAAGGATACATCCTCCAGCAACTTTTCAACTGTGACGGGACAGGGCTTTTCTGGAAAAAGATGCCGAATAGGACTCACATAACAGCAGAGGAGAAGACGATACCAGGTCAGAAACCTATGAAAGATAGATAACTCTACTACTTTGCGCCAATGCGAGTGGCGACTGTAAAATCAAACCTCTTCTAGTGTACCATTCAGAAAATCCCAGAGCCTTTAAGTCACATAAGGATTTAAAGAAACACTTCCAGTTATGTGGAGGGCAAATCCAAAGGCGTGGGTCATCAAACCTATGCTCAGTAGTTAAGACATATTGGGCCCAGTGGGACTCATTTATCATGGAAGATAGCTCAAAGGATAGGATAGATCAAACGAGTACTGGAAAATGATGACGGTTCAGAGAAGAGAAGACAGTTGGTGATCCAAAAGAGCAGAATAGCCGAAGTACTTCGTCAGTTACACGACAGTCCATCAGGAGGCCATTTCGGTGTAAAGAGAACCCTTCAGCGAATTCGGGAACGGTTTTATTGGATGAACAGTTCCGACGACGTTAAAGACTGGTGTAAGAAATGTACTATTTGTGCTACGAGTAACGGGCCTTACCGAAAAAGGAGAGCTCCTATGAGACAATATAATGTTGGAAGCCCGTTTGAAAGAATAGCTTTGGACATTGCTGGGCCATTTCCAGAAAGTGAAAATGGAGGCAAGTACATGTTGGTAGCAATGGTGGGTACTTCACTAAGTGGGTCGAGATTTACGCACTTCCACACCAGAAGGCCGCCACCATTGCAGATAAGTTGATCCAAGAATATATCAGCCGATTTGGAGTACCTTTGGAGATCCATAGTGACCAAGGAAGGAACTTCGAAAGCGATCCATTCCAAGGAATATGTGATAGACTAGGCATGAAGAAAACAAGAACTACAGCATATCATCCGCAATCGGATGGTATGGTAGAACGGATGAATAGGACAGTTGGCAAGTATTTGACAAAGATGGTGTCCGATCATCAGCGAGACTGGGACCAATATCTTCCTTGAGTTGTTATCAACAGGTCCTCGAAGACACTTTGTCTCAGGACCAAGTAACCGATGTAGAGCCATACGTTGCCATGTTACCAATTCCAACGGTAACTTAGACATCTTAATTTTTAATAGTATATAATGTAACATATTTGTAAATTTATATCATTTAAAGGGTTTTTACCCATATATTTTAGTGGCTCATAGCATGTGCACTTTGTTACACTGATATTGGAATTTACATTCCGAAAACGTTCTGTATTTGTGATATAGCCCGTTTGGGTATTTTATTTATACCTTTTACTAAAAATTTTGAAATAAAATTTTTTTTGTGATACATGGTATACAGCCAGCCACAGGAACTTAGTTTCCTAGTGGACAATATCTTCCGTTCTTCACAATGGCCTACATATCTGCTGTTAACGAATCAACAGGCCAGACACCAGCCAGAGTCCTATTCGGACGCGAGATGCGACTACCTTGTGATCTAGAGTTTGGGCGTCGACCTGGAGAAGATGTAGCAGGTGAAGATTATGTGATCGAATTACGAAGAAGAATCGAATTACAAAGAAGACCGAAAGAAGAAACGGTACGATACGCAAGCCGAAAACGGGGTGCTTTAAGAAGAACGACAAAGTCTGGCTCTATAATCCCAAGACGCGAAAAGGTTGTTCTCCCAAGTTGCAGCAGTTTTGGGAAGGTCCATACCTCATTATGGAGAAGATCAACGATGTCATCTATCGAATAAAAAAGATACCGAGGGGAAAGCCGATGATAGTACACCATAACCGGCTGGCGTCTTTCGAAGGTGACCACGACGTAGATGAAGAAGTGGAAGTCCAAGATGTGTCTGACCTCACGTTTGAGGAATTCATGGGGGCCTATGGAGGTACCGGTAAAGCACATGGTGTTACCACTGAAGAAAAGCAAGATCTACTCTCTCTTCCCGATGACTACTCACTGGCCCTTACCATCCCGGACAGTTTCAAAGATGCACCAGGGTTGGCATCTGTCTTTCGAAGGAAGTTCGGTCGAGTTGCAGAACTTCAATGCCAAGTGCCAGCTCCCGGGAAAGCCTTGAAACTCAAAAATACATCACGTTAGAGTCCGACGTGCAAAAGTTAGCCATACCAAAGTTAGAGTGCCGCCAATTAGAAAACCGTCCCTTGTCATTTTTATACAACTGGAAGTTGTAAAAGAGGGTCCACTTGTCGATACCAGCATACCGTTCCAGTTCCAGTCCCGACAAGGTTCCAGGAGGAACCATCTTTTAAGAGAGGGCCATTTTACGATTAACATGAGTCATATTTAACCTGTAAACATGTTATTATTCTAATACGAATTTTCTAGAAGTTTTCCCTACGATAAAACCGGTCTTCTTTGCCGTTCGAGCGAGTTCAGGGGTCAGCACAGGTCAACATCCGTCCGCTTCGAAGGGATTCCAGAACTAACGGCTGTTTGATATAAATAGCGGAATTTTCATTGTGCGAGTTAGTCTGAAAATATAATCGTATCGAGTTAATCGTATCGAGTTTTGAAATATAACGCGAGTATTGTCGGGATAAATAAATTGTAATAAATGTTGTAAATAAATTATATAATTATAGTGTGAAATAAATTAGTATTAGTAAATATTGTACAAATAAAGACTTTAATAAACTAAGTGTTAGAATATTTTATAATAAATAAAGTTAATAAATTAGACAAATAAACTCAGTTCAATATATATATATATATATATATATATATATATATATATATATATATATATATATATATATATATATATATATATATAATGAACATAAATAAAGATATATTAAGTTAATTAATGCGTTACACTTTAGAATTTAAGTTGATGATTTAAGTGAAAGAAAATAAATTGAAAATAGCAAACAAAAACTTACTTGGAATTTGAGAACAGCTTCTTTAAAAGCATCCACTTCATAATTTTCAGCTCCGTAATATTTAACTGTTTCAAAATTGAGAAGAGAATCTACACTTCTGCTTCGAGTTTCATTATCTGCTAAATTCATACGACGCTGGAATTTTGTTCTCCATTCGGTAATAACGATCGTTAGAACTAGAATAGACGAAAAATAAAATTTTAAACAATATTTATTATATATAGGTACTTAAATACATTTATTATATTATATTAAAATGACCATATATGGAGAGATACAAATATGTTGATGTGATTAGAGTTATTTCCAGTTAATGCACTTTTATCAAGAACATTGGAAATGGTTCATGAGCTATTGGAAGACTACTCCAATAATCCGTATAAATCCCTTGATACTTTCAAAAGGAACCGAACCTACGGTTATAGTTAAAAAAGTAGGTTAATAATTATTAAATCTACATGAATTGCAACACGGAGACAAAATTACTTGTCTAAAAAGTTTCGATATAAAAATAGAGATATTGTTTATTTCGATGAAATTTTGTTTGGCCATGATACCATGCGATATGGATGGATACAATATTAGCAAAACATGTTATTTAAATGCACCTTGTTCGAGTGGCAAAATAATTACAATTGTACATGCTAGAACCATAAACGAGTTAGTAGCTAATACCTTGTTGCTACCGGCCAAAAACATTAATAGTAAGACCTCAGCTGACTATTTAATGATATGTTGGCTGCGATATATGAAAAGTGGGCAACGTAGCAGCTTTCGCCAATTATTATACCAAATTCTGAAAAAGAAAAAAGAATAGATGCCTTTGAGATGTATGTATACAGACAAATTTTGAGAATTCCATAGGTTCAAAAGTTACCTCGGCAGATGAGGATGAGTAAACAAAAAGAAATAATAAACATAATCAAAGAAAGGAAAATACAATACATGAGTCATGTGTTGAGAGGTGAAAGATATGAATTATTCCGAATCATACTGGAAGGTAAAGTAAAGAGCAAGATCAGTTGAAAGATGCCAGGACTCATGGATGAAAGACCTAAGGAGATGGTTTCAACGCTCATCTGAAGAAATGTTTCGTGTATCAGTTTCCAAAGAAACAATTGACATTTGGGTCTCTAGCCTTTGAAAGGAGACGCCGCAATAAGAAGAAAAATGATACCAGATAACCACCCTGAAGAGTTTAAAAATTGCTAAACACCGTTACAGATGAAGAAATATTTGTTTGACATATCGTGACGACTATGTTAATTTTACTTAAAGTACTAGTACTTACAAATAAAAAATAAAAAACGAAAATAGTATTTTAAATTTAAATATATATATATATATATATATATATATATATATATATATATATATATATATATATATATATATATCGCACCTTGAAAACCATAGGGCAGTAACTGCAAAAATCATAATGTTGAGTTATGAGCGTTTCAATTTTTTTTTAAGTTAATATTATTTACTGTTATTCCAAAAATTAAGCTACAAACCTGATATTTAACATAATTGTCTTTAATTTTGCATATAGTTAATATGCAGTAAGGAGTATGTGAAATTTATTTCAGGAAATAGGTATTTTAGCACATACGGCCATATGGTTTTAAAATATATATCAATTTTGGAAAATGATGCTGTAAAAATTCATATCAAATAAAAGTTTTTTTTATTTAAGGTTGTACTTATTTATTACAATTTTTTGGTTTTAACACTTAATCAAAATCATGCATATTGTATTCTGTTTGTTCGGTTTCTACTGTTCCATTGTTCACATGTAAATCTTCATAAAACCTATGGTAGTGCTCTTGAATAACATTAGCCTTACATAGTGAGAGCAGATTTTGTTTTTTTAAATTAGATATTCCTTATGGATGCAAATATGTTTTACTTATTTCCATAGTAGCCACCAACCCTCGTTGTCTTCGCCTTATATTAATGGTTCTGAACTCTATATCATTGTAGCTTGTCTTAACCTGAAACTTATTTTCAAGTGTCTTCTCCACCTTGATCATCTTAATCTCATTCCAGACGACCCGATTTCCTTCTTCGTCAATATTATAATTGTTCCCCATTTCCTTACATAATTTTTTAAAGTCCAATATATCCGATGTAGACATTTCATTAATTTTGTAAGGTTCACCTGTTTTTTTCGCTGTTTGAACTACTGTGACCCATTGCGCAGGCACATAAATTGGTTCTCCTTTTAATGCCCTTTTTTTTTTTGTTTCTCAATCAAAGAATGCATGTTATCTCCCTCATTTTGGAAGTGACCTGTTATCAAAAATTTGTGGGTAATTTTAGGTATGTTCAATTTCTGTACTGCATAGAGATAAAGACAGGCAATATACTTATTCTTATTGTGCCCACTGCAGTTATCTGAATATAACATTATTTCCTGTTCTCTGGCATGGTTCCTCAAAAATCAAAGGTAGCAGTGTCCTGCATTTGTGGTCAGGTCAAAAATTGTGAAATTAAATGTTGATAATCTCCTTTTGTAATAAAATAAGGAGACATCGCCTGAAGGTGTCGGTAATACGGCTTGTAAGTCAAAACAAGCAGTAATGCAAGTATTAGATTTTGCAGATTTTGAGTCATTTTCTTTTTCTTTTTTACTAATTTCCACTTCTTGACGGTGAGTATTATAGGCTGCTTCTAATGTAGATTTATTTAATGATCTTTTGTAACTTTCACATAGCGAGCAGAGGTCTTCTTTGGGCTTAAAGAAACTTTTATTAAATTCCGTGTTAAATATGGTCCTAAACGTAGCGTAATTTCCGAACACCGAACCTTTTTCTTCGCAAAATTTTATATAATCGCGATGAATATCAGCCAGAGTTTTGTCACCACTGACGAACTCTCTGGTAGTTTGTTTTCTTAAGTAGTCGGATTCCACTCTAGGAATGGATTCGATGTATTTTCTTCGACTTCGTCGATTCTTTTTCCATTCTTGTGAGTTCCTCGCTTGTCTTTTGGGATAAACCCATCTACAGTACGACGTTGTATATTTGCTATAGTCTTGTTGCTTATTCCCAGTGTTGCAATAAAATTGTGCTTACACACTCTATATTTCTTGCCTTTCACTTCGAAGAAATAGACATAGTTTGCTCCACGATTACTGTCTGGATTTACTCTTCTATATTTCACATTAGTTTTTTCCATTGATCTTCCTATAAATTTTCACTGTTTTGTGGAATTTTATAGGAAGATCAATGGAAATCAACTCACAACACAACAGATAAAAGTAGTTACAGGCAATGTTACATTTTTGCCAGGCTTGAAAAACCATTTGGTATTAACTGCTGATATTGCCAGATAGATCTGAGTTTTTGTTCCTATTTTAGAACCATAGAGCAACAACTGCAGATAATGCCTGATGGTATAAAAAGATGAATAGATTTTTTACAAAAGCCATAAGGACGTATCTTTCTGGTGCCGAATTTAAAATTCGTTGCAGATACTGCTAAATAGCATTAAAAAATAGATTTTTTTTTCTATTAGACTGCATTAAAAGGTCATTTTACGAAAAAATTGCAGATATTGCCATATGGTTTTCAAGGTGCGATATATATACCCGGTATTTAGGCGGCACACGCCCTTCCGGTAGGGATCTATGGAGGAGTATCACCGAGCCGCAAGCCCTTATCTCTTGCCGTACTGCTCCACCATAGGCCGATCAGATACCAGCATATTCTAGACTAAGCCGCAGATTCATTTTAGAATTTTAAACTGCTGCGTTAGCCTTTTTGATTTCTGTCACCGAGCTGGGGATCGAACTGACATCTCTCGCAGTGAAGCGAAGGAGAAGCCAGCCGCCCAGCCCGCTTGGCTATCCGATAGACCGAATTTAAATAAACATAAAATTTTTTTAAAAATATTGGCAATATTTAAGTTTATCATTTTGCTATATTGAAAGAAAATTTTAATTAAAATCGAGTATTTCTCCCAGCGTTATATGACAAAAAGTACACTTCTTCTGAACTTACGCTAATATATAAAAATAGAATGTTTTATGAGTTGAGTGGATATTTTAAAATATAAGCAACGTCACTATTACAAATAAAAAATATATATTTAAACGTACTTATGTAAAGTATCATTGTAGTAAAAACGATCAGTCCAAACCATATATTAAAGGCAGAAACAAAGAAAACAATTGCTACTATTATATCCACTATCGTTGGAAAAATGGAAAATATAATGTAATTCAATAAGTTATTGATGCTATCTGTTCCTCTGTCCATCACTCTCAACACTTCCCCAGTTTTTCTTCCTAGATGCCATTTCAACGAGAGACTATGTAAGTGCCTGAATAATTCTACCTGAAATGACATTAAATATATTATTATTTTATATAATTTAATACATAATTTAAGTTTTTTTTGATACTTAGTGTTGCTGTATAACCCCCAGTTAAAAGTTTACATATCCTAACTATCCATAAAGATATCCTAACTTAATAGTGCAAAAATAGCAGTTTTTGCCATTTTTGAGGTTATGTAGACCTGGATTTCTGCACGTGATTTCCTTTAAAAAAATATTAGCAATTAATCTTATGGATTCTAAGGTTAGCTGGGTTTTTCTGCTTCTGGATTAAAAGGGGTGGTTTTTAGAAGTTGATAGGGCTAAAGGTGTTTTGTTTCGATCAGTAAACACAATTACCTACTGTATGTGATTTTATTTTGATATGATACAATAAGCAATTTAACTTAGACATTCCAGAGTTAGGTGGGTTTGCCTACTTGTGGACTGAAAGGGATGGTTTCTAAGGGTTAGTTGGGTTTGGGGTGTGTAGGTTTGAGGTTGTTAAAATAAGGTTTTATAAGTCTGGGATTTCTGAATGTAGATTTTCCGTTATCCTACATAATCATATGGTTTGTAGGTTTTTTTAAATTAAGAAACTTTAAAATGTGATGTCTCAGCGAAAAAAAGATATGTTATAACAATTTCTGGGAGAAAAATTTATTACGATCGTACGTAACCTCAAAAACGGCCACACATGCACAATTTGATTAGGATATCTCAGAAACCAAAGCCAAATTGGCAATTTTCAGCTCATATTGGGTTTCAGCGCAAAAAAACTTTCTGAAAAGTATATTGCAGGTGTATTATAATGAAAGATTCCTTCAAAAACTGACAAAAAATATGACAAGAGTATGTGTCGATAACTCTAAATCCAGTGTCAAAACCTGTAATCAGATCATCGAAATTTTTAACTGCGACAGCGAACTAAGACAAATAGGACTTATATCTTCACTTTTATTTAATATTGCACTAGAATGTGCCGTTAGTAAGGTGCAACAGACACAAGGGAAAATTCCATTGGGTGGCAGGCAGTACAAAATATTGGCTTATGCTGATGGCATAAACATTATGGACAGTATTCAAGTAATGTATCATCCGTTAAAATCATCTGTTGGCGAAGTGGGACTTATTGTCAAACACAGATAAGGCCAAATTTATGGAAGCGTCATGCAGAAATCATGAAAGCGATGTATTTGTCTGATCAAAAAATGTTGGGAATTGAATATTTCGGACTCCAAGTCTATTACATTATCTATGGTGGATCTGTTCCTGCGAAAACCGCTTTGTTCATTTATTATTAATTTATTATTTTCCAAAAACCATCTTAGTCTATAATTCACCATATTTTCTAAGATTTGCACATTGTATTGGTAAGAGAAATTGATCTATAGGAATCAGGATCAGTTCGTGATTTATTTGGTTTTAGAAATGGAATTATTATCGCCTGCGTCCATTTGGTGGAAAACTCATTATTTGTCCAAATTCTGCTGTATAGAATATAAGATATTTTTTTTTATTACCTGGTAGATTTTGTAAGAAACTAACAGGAATTATGTCTGGTCCTGGCGTCGATTTTTTGCTGGTACTTAAAGAGTGATTAAGCTCTTCCATAGTAAATGTTAGATTAAATATATTAATTGATTTTCCGAAATCATCTTAGTATTGATAAACTCTTTAGAAAAATTGTTATTGCTGGAGTTAATTTCATTAGTTAATTAAACAAATTTTGTTTTTTTTTTCATATAAATATAAATTTCATATATATTGTGCCACTCCTCTATCGCAGCTGTCTTCAGCTTTTCAAAGGATGCAGGGGCTGGTACTCTTGCTCTTACCCGTATTTTGAGGTTGTCCCAGATATGTTCAATTGGGTTAAGATCGGGACTGTGTGCTGGCCATGGTAGAACTTGAATCCCGACCTCATTAAGGTACTCACGGGTAGATCTTGCTGTATGGTTACGGCATTGTCATGTATTAGTCTGAAATTATTACCAATGAATGGTGAAAAGACATGACACGGTCTTGGAGAACTTCTTGCACATATACTTGGGCATTCACACTGCCTCTACCGAACACAACAAGATCAGTACGCGCTTCGTAAGAAATACCTCCCCAAATCATTATTGACCCTCCTCGGTAAGCCACTGTTTCGGTTATAGCGCATGCAGCAAACCTTTCATTTTGACGCCTATAGACACGTTGGCGTCCATCTGGATCTTTTAGGTCTATTCTGCTCTCATCTGAGAACAGTATATTCTTCCATTCAGCCATAGTCCAGTCAGCATATTCTCGCGCAAAATGAAGTCTAGCCCTACGGTGTTGTGGGAGCAGTTGTAGTGCGCGAGCTGAAGCAAGAGGGCTGAAAAGCCCTCAAGTTTATTTCTGACAGTCTTCTTCTAATCGTTTGTCTACTCACACTAACGTTTCTCACCTCAAGAAGAGACCTACGAGCTTCAGGAGCGGTGCAAAATCGATTTCTCAATACTTTCGCGACAATGAAGCGGTCATTTCGAACTGAAGTGCATCGTTTTCGGTCTTGACCTGGCCTGCGGTTGTACGATCCTGTCTCCCGAAATCGTCTGATGGCATCTTGTACCGTAGTTCTGGGTACATCGAGCATACCAGCGATATGACGTTGACTGTAACCAGCATCAACTAAAGCCACTGCCCTAGCAGCATCAGTTGGAACGAGTGGCATTTTTAAAATCACAAATAATAAATAAGCACTAAAATTTCAACTTAAACGATATTCGCTAACAATGATATAAAATTACAATTTTAATTGTTAATTTTAATTACAAATTTAATTTTAATTACAAATTGTTGAAGAATTGTTATTAACACGGAAACAGATTTGCAACAATGTCTTACAACGACTATATGTCGAAAATCCTTCGATGACACAAATTTAGGAAACAAACTGTCACAAGTAATGTAAACAAAATAATAATAAAGGTAGTGGGGTTAATTTTGCAGGTGAGTTAAATCGTCTGTATTGATGAAAAACATGGCTAGTTTTTAAACTAATTAACTTTTGTATTATCAAACATCATGAATCTAAAAAAAAAAATGTTGAGAAAACATGAGGCTATAGTTAGGTTTTAATTTCAATATTTTATAAATGCTAGAATATTCCACAGGGTGATGCAAACTTTAAGAAAAAAACAGTTTAATTCGTACACCCAGTATACAATGAAAATTTACCTGTTTAGCAACAATATTATTATAATGATATTGTCAAGGAATAAGGCTATAACATATTAAAAAAATCACTTAAATCGGATAACAGGTTTAGGAGATATGACATCAAAAATTACCCATTTTTAAAGTGGCCGGTTAATTTTGGCCCAGAGTGTATATATATATATATATATATATATATATATATATATATATATATATATATATATATATATATATATATATATATGTATTTTACAAAAAAACTTTGCTATAAATATATAAAATATGAAGCGTATTTGTTTTCTTGTAAATCGATAGCATCCTCATTTATAAAACATCTCAAGATATTTTGTCTGCATTTTTTGCATACATATTACTACCCATTCTACCTATGGATAGTATTAGTACTATCTACAATAGATCATTTTCATGATCAATAGTACTGGCAGTGATATATTTGTCTTCACTTAGGTTTCAATAAATTGAATGGACAGATGTTAAACTATTGGAATACAATGAGGTTACAAAACATCCGTTTTATCGGAAAAAGTTAAAATAGTTTCATCTTTATCCGATGTCCGAAGCGTAATTAAAAATTTCAGATGAAATTCAGCGCGAAAATATTCATATTCGATTCTGACCAATGAGAATACTTTCGGATCATCGTATCGTCGGAGATCGGACACATGGGACTCCGCCTTTATAGAACCAGAAATGATTCTGATAACTTGCCACTTGACCTTACAAACGGTATGCTTTGAAATGGTTTTGATATATAAAATAAGAATAACTCAGTATTGTATTCCGTAACGTAGCTGCACTATATACGATCACTTATTGCTTTTGTTTCAAGTTTATTTCGATATAGATTACTTTGAAAAAGACAATTTTTCGGGACTGAAATGTAAACACAATTTGTGTTACTATGTTCAGGACCGGTCTGCTTATACACTCTTCATTTTTATAAAATTATAATGTAACATTCAGTTACGAGTTTTATTGTAATGGTTTGGAGTACATCATCAATCAAATAATATTGGTAGCGCTATTAATTATTTATATAAATAAAGATAAAGTCTTTACATCTTACTTCAACTTCCCTTGTTGTGTACTGTTGGACTCTAATCCATAAGAACGATCTCAGATTATTTAATAGTCCCATGCCACCAGTGCCACCTCCTTGAAGGAATTTGAAACCAACATATATAAGAACCCAGTCCCATCTGAAAATCATCTTTTCCTCTTCCTTAGTTTCTTGCATGCTATCAACTGAAAAAATTAATAGATCTCAGTAAAAATAAAAAAAATATATCTAAATACAATAGTGCAAAAAAATCTATTACAGGTGCCAATATTTATAATTATCTAATATTGTGGCAGAGAGAAAAAATATTAGAGACGCGAAATTCCTCACGCCGTTTCATACAATCGTGCAATAAACATAAAAATACTATACCTATGACTATTTGCAGTAAAGTGCAAGTCAAGATTTGTTTTTTTTTGGTTTTAACTTTTAAATCTTTTTATAACTATAATCCAGCTTAATCCCAGTTCAGCCGAAGAAAAATTCTACAGCAAGACAGTTTAAACCAACAAGACCTGAGAAAATTAAATAAAGATATTTAAAAAAAAAATAGAAAATATTTATGAAATCAAATTAACTAAAATATCAAGAAAATAAGCGTTTAAAAAGAAGACTGACAAAAGAAAAAAGAGTAATCTTAAAGCTTAAGAAAATATACGGCAAAGAAACAACCATTATTTCTTTATTTGTTCGTCTTCTTCAAATATTCATGCCTATATTCCTCCGAAAAATTTTCTGAACCCCTTCCTTTCCCAAATACCTACTTTTTTTTATTCCTGCTTGTTCATAATCCACGTTTCTCTGGCATATATCACCGTGGGTCTGATTACTATCCCGTAGACTCGCAGTTTAGCTGTTCTTGACAAATCTTTTGCTTTCAGTATTACATTTAGTGACTCGCTAGGCTCCCATTCATTAACCTTTTCTCTATATATTTTTCTTCTTTTCCCGTGTTCGTTATGGGTATTCCTAATATTCAAATTTCGCCACTTTTTCAAAACTATAGACAACCTCTGCTTCTTTTACTTTGATCCATTTGCTTTCATTTGTTATTTCTCCTCTCAATTCCATACATTGTGTTTTCGTTTGGTTTACCGTTAGTCCGTACCGTCTCGCTTTTTCTTAAAATTTCTGGAAAACTTTGTCTAGATGTTTTTTCATTTTCGCTAGTACCACCACATCATCCGCATACGCTATGCTCTGTTCCTTGCTATTGAAAATAGTCCTGATTGTGCTCATATTTGATCTTCTTACGATTTGCTCTAATACTAGGTTGAATAAATTCGTCAATAGCGGATCCCCCTGTTTAAAACCTCTATTCACTGTGAACTACCTTGAAAAGCTTTCTTTCACTGTTACCTATTTGCAGTGTTCCTAAGCGTCATTCTCACTAGCCTTATAAGCTTTTCTGGTATTTCTAATATAGTCATGGCCTCATATAGCATCCTTCGGTTTATGGAGTGGTATGCCTGTTTAAAACCTATAAATGACACGTAATCCTAAGTTTTGTTCGTAGCTATTATTTTGAATTAATTTTAACATACTTATTTGACCAGTAGTTGTTCTTCCTGGTCAAAACCCTACCTGGTATTTTTCAATAACTGTTTTCATATTTTATTAATCTTTTCCTAATAATTGTTGGAAGTATTTTATAGACTACCTCTACTAGTGCTATCCTCTATAGTTTTCCTAGTACATTTTGTCGCCTTTGTTGTAGATCTTACAAATAGGAGCGCTATCCCATTGTTTCGGAATTTGTTCCTTTTGCCAAACTGTTAATGTCAAGCGCAATATTCTTTTTTTCAGTCTTTCGCCACCTTCCTTAAAAATCTCCCTTTCTCCTACCTTTTTTTTTATTTTTTAGGTCTCTTATTATTTCTTTAACGTTAATTCAGATTTGGTTCCTCCTGTTGGTAAAATATCTACATCCTTTTTTTTTATCTAGACACTTCATTTAGATCATTAATTTTCTATAAAGACAGACAATAAATATATTTGTTTAATTAATTTAGAGAACATTTTTAAATACAGTTACTTAATTCTGATATTTTAACCAAATAAGTAGATTTGTATTTCTTTTGAATCCAAGATCCCTTTGATAGAATTACATAATCTTTAACACTAACATTGTATCTTTTGTAACGTTTAGTTCAAATATATGATAGAATACTCATCCGATCACACATCTGTAATTATTAGCATGAGTAAAACAGTTATAAACATCCCACCATCTCCTCGACTAACCTCAAAAAATACCAAATGGACAGATTTTCAATTCTATCTAAAAGAAAGCACTAATCTAAATCTTCGGATCAAATCTCCAGAAGAGATAGGTACAGCAGATCAAAACTTGACCACACTCGTGCAAAAAGCGGAGTGGCATTCTACACTACAAACTGAACGCAATCTAACAAATATCACAATGTCCCCTTGCACATTCGCCAATTTAAGCTGAGAAACATCACGCGAGGAGGACCTAACAAAAATATAGGAATAACATAGACTAACATGTATATAATAGATTATACGCTGCAGCAGCTATCAAAGATGCAAACAATGAAACGATTGAACATTACATCACAAATCTCGCAACAAATGACTAGACACTGTGCAAGCTTAAGAGACCGTACATACATATCCCTCCCATTCGTAAATCAGATGGCAAATGGCCACTCCAACAAAGAAAAAGCAGATATCTTTGCTGATCATCTTACAAGAGTATTTCAAATCGAACCACCAGATACTGATAAAACAGTGGAAGAAATAATTAGCGCAGCATGTCAAATATCTATCCTTATCAAAAGTTTTAATCCTAAGTCAAGAAAGAAATAGCAAATTAACGAAATGAGGTTTTGACTTAATCTCAGGCCAAGTGCTCAAACAACTTCATCGCAAGACTAATAAGTATATTTAACATATTGCTAAGCTTGTCATATTTTCCAAGAATATTTAAATTCACTACAATAATCATTATACTCAAGCCAGGAAAACAGCCCAATAAAATAACATCTTATCGATCATGCAGCCTGCTACCTACCGCAAACAAAGCTTTTGAAAGATTACTACTACAAATAATGTACGCAGATCATGAATTCCTAATATTAATACCAAAACTGGGCATTTAACCGGGTCAAATTAAGGGACGTTATCCACGTATTGTACGTAAGAGAGATACCTTTAGGAATAATCAAAACAATCGAAAATATCTACCAAAACAACACAATAAAAGTAAAAGTAGAAGAACTAACTGACCCTATTAAAGCTGGCAATGGGATAAGGCAGGGATAGTCCCTGAGTCCTCTATTGTTCAACCTGAATATGGATGAGATAATAAAAAAAGTAGGAACTAAAAAAGGATACCGAATGGGATTAAAACAACTTAAAATAATTTGCTATGCAGACGACGCAATATTACTATCTCAAAGTGAAGATGATTTACAACGTATGCTGCACCGATTCAATATAACCGCCAGAAAATTTAACATGTTAATTTCCCCAAAAAAGACAAAATGCAGCGTTATAACAGCAAATTTACTAAGATGTAAATCGGAGCTGGAAGGACAGATAATAGAACAAGTGATGGAGTTTAAATATCTAGGCATCACATTATTTAGCTACTGAAAGCTCGAAACAGAAGTGGAGGATTAAGTGAATAGAGCAAACAGAGCCGCAGGTTGCCTAAATAAAAATTGATGGTAAAACACTAGAGCTATAAGTAAGGACTGGGTAAGAAATAGAAGAGTAGAGTGGAACGATCATATAAGCCGAAAGGCAACAAATAGAGTAGTAAAGACAAAAGGAGATGGTTCCCCAATAGGAAAACTTTCAATAGGAAGACCCAGAAAACGATGGAACGACAACTTACTGGAGGCACATTGAAACACAGACAGTCACGTCTACATAAAAAGAAGAAGAAGCCTAACAAAACATCAGTTTGGTTTTGGAGAAAATCACTCCACTACCCAACAAGTCCATCGAATGATGAGTCCCTCAAGTAAGTATTCTCGGACCGCTGTTTTTCTCGCTCTATACAGCCGACATACAAGAGTTTAATAATACTAGAAATGCCTCCTTGGCTGACGATGTAGCGATACTAGCTGTAAACGAAGATCTCATACAAGCTTCACAGGATCTGCAACATCACCTGGACTTACTTAATTTATTTATTATTTAGCGTATGGACTACGATAAATATACAAATACAATAATATATACATATATATTAAATATATCATTTAAACACTAAAGATAGAATGAATGACACTAAATATTAATGTCCAATTTACATAGCCATTCAATTGCTTCTGGGGAACATTCCGCAAAGTCCTGGAGGTTTCCACGGTAGGCACGATTCAAGCAGTCTGAAACACAATGGCTTATGGTCTGTCTAGATTGTCTGTAGTCGCACTGTGGACTTTCTGCACGACCCCACCGGAACAGCGAATCAGCACATTTACCATATCCGGTACGTATACGATTAAGCCTTGCCCAAGTGGACCGGGGCAGATTTGATCCGATGAAACCCTGAGTTGGGGTGGATATCTTAATATAGTCCGATTCTACTGTTGGCATCCATCTTATTGTCCATTGCCTATGTATATCATAGGAATTACCAATTTTTCGGGCAGATCGTATTGGAGGATTTCTAGATCTCAGTCGCTGGTGCTCTTTTGAGATGTCTGGGATATCTTGATGTATTGGTAATTGTACGTTGGCTAAAATTTTCTGGTACTCTCTCACTAATGCTGCTGTACGGCGTAGATCTGGTGGAACTTACTTAATGATTGGCACAGAAGATGGCGAACAACAGTAAACAAAGGAAAATCAAATCAAAATTTACCAACCGTCACAACACGTGTCCACCTGTAAGAATGGATAATGTACGCATATCAACAATAGCAGAGTCAAAATACCTTGGCCTCCCTCGTTATCAACGCTTCACTTGGAATAAACAAATACAGACCAAAAGAAGGCAGCTTGATTGAAAATTTCGGAAAATGTACCGGCTCCTAGGCCGAAAATCAAAGCTTAGCATCCAAAACAAAATAAAATTATAAAAAGTCATACTTAAACCTATCAGATACTACGGACTACATCTATGGGCCTGTGAAAAACCTATGTCCCTGAATATCATCCAAAGCTTCCAGTCTAAAATATTAAAATCGACAGTAGATGCACCATGGTACGTAAGCATCCAGACACACTTCATTATGACATAAATTAAAGATTCCTTTCATTAAAGACGAAATCCAAAGACCAACGAAGTCACAAAATCAACGCACAAACCATGAAAATTAATGAGTAAGGGAACTATACAACAATGGTTCAGCCACAAGAAGAGATATAACCTGGCCTCAAGATCTACTTCAAGAATAACCCACCCAAGTAGAATAAGGTGAAATATCATTGGATGTCTCCCCTCCACACTTAAAACACATGTAATTCATTTATTTATTAGTCTGTAACGATGTAGTAAATGATGAGTGTAAATAAATATATCAAAACAAAACAAAATTAATATTTAGAATACGATATTTTTTACAATTTTACCGACATTCTCCGTCCGTCCTCGTAGTTAGTTACGTTCGTAATAATTTGATTAGGGACCACGTAACAAAGTTCCTAAACGCAACTGTGCAAAACTTTGAGCTAATACATTCATATTTTATATATTCATTACAGAAATCATTGGAATATACATATGTTCAGTATTGAATCTAATTAAGATGAAATAGTGAGAATGACTATCTTACGTCAAATTAAGAGATTTCTGCACATGTACTTGATATTCAGTGGTAAAAATAATAAATCTTGAGCACTTACCAATCAATTTTTGATAGATAGGCACAAACAAATTAACTGCTCTTCCCCCTAATAATAATATGAAGCAAATCAGTACTTTAAACTGTAACGGGAAATTTTTCTTTGGCCACAAGAAGGGCGCTAATATCTTCACCTTTTTCCAAAAATTGTTCCATGTAGAGACATTTTCATTGTTCTAAAATCATAAATAAAATAATATTAATTGTTACGCCAGCATTTAAAATGTTTCAAATACCTTAAAGTTTAAATTAACCGCTAAATTATCAAATTTGACATTATTTTTCTGCTTCTTTTCAGACTCATTCCCTGCTGTAGATGTCATATTAACTTGTGCGGATTCATATTTATTTTTTGTCATTTTGTTTTCAGCAAATCGTTAACTTAAAATATGAACATTAAAATTGCATTCAATGTTTAACAATATACAAATAATATACACATTATGTGTACATAAAATGATATATATTTTTGATTTATAGAAATTAACAAAATCTCCAACAAAAGAAAATGGTATTACAAAACTTGGAACACATCCAAATTTAAATGCCGTATGAAAACAGTGCAAGTCTAAACGATTGTATAACTTAGTACAGTGGCTTAATACAAAATTTGATCAATATTATATCGGGATACGAATTCACTCGTGAGATCTGTCACTTTGGAATAGAGATGCGCGTAATCGTTATTTTATATTAAACACTCGAGATGAGCCAGAACTAGAAATAGGCCACGATTAGCGTTACACGGTTGCCTTCTACTGGTAACATGGAATTTGTAAACATAATTTACACGCGTTTGTAGTTTTGAAATGAATTTTATTTCATTTTCGCATTTCCGACCTATTGAGACAAGTTTGAACGAAGTTCTCAGCGTTTGTATCAGCATTTTCTTTGGTTTAAATATTTAATACTTTTTCATTTCAACTTACACTAATTATTTTTTTAGAAAAATGAAATCGTTTGCAGCTAACAAAACTTACAAAGAATTTAAAGGGGAATTAAAGAATTATAATGTAACCACTTTATTCGGTACAGTATATTTATAAGGTAATTCATTTAAATGGAAGTGGTAGTGGTTAAAAGAGTTGTCGTTTAGGACAAAAATGATAAACTTCGTGATGAACTTGATTCGTTGATATCAAATACAAAAGAATTGGACTAATGGACACCGACAGTGAGGTGCAATTACAAATGACGAATGTATCGTCAACATATCGTAGCCAACATATGGGTTTGAGCATTGATGTGGACAGGTCTCGAAGTCTTCCATAAAGATATTGGCAATTACTGGAGATAGTAGGGAGCCCATTGGGGCACCATTTATCTGTAGAATTGATTTTGGAAGATGAAATAAGTGTTGGACATACAATGTTTAAAAAGAGATAAGTGGTCTTGCTGGATACTCTATTTAGTTTTCAGAATGTTTAGAGTTTCGTCTATAGGAATGTTTGTGAAAAATAAAACGATATCGAAACTTACTAGAATGTCTGACGGTGAGATACGGTATTGTGTAAGAAGTTCGATGAAGTGAAAAGAATTTTTGACGAAGGATGAACCATTCGGCGAGAGGTTGTGGAGTTTTGGCAAAGTACTTGGCCAATGGTTGTGTAGGGCACTTGTATGCACTGACAATGGGACGTAGAGGATTTCTATCGGGTTAGTAAATTTTGGAAGTTTTTGATAAATTTTGCCACCAGTAAAAACATGGTTCTAAGTTCCACTTGCTTCCCACATAAAGACATACACAAAATGATATGGATCTCATGAAATGGAACCAGAACCAATCAAATCGACCATGTGCTAATAGACAAAAGGGCAGCCAGTAGTATCTCAGATGTGAGAACACGACGAGGAGCATGCTGTGGATCAGACCATCTTTTACTCCAAACCAAATTTAGATGCCGAGTTAACAAAGAAAGAAACGAAAGACAACAAAGAACGAACAAAGTGGACCTGGAAAAATTGAAAATTCAGAAATGTAAAGGAAGTTCGAAGAAGAAGTCGCACATAAGTTACGGACGCTAGAACTGCACTCCATAGAGGGCAAATGGAATAATATCAAAACAGCAGTACTGACAGCGTCCACCCTGATAAATAAGAAAAAGGCGAGAAGAGGAGCATGGTTCGATGACGAGTGCAGACAAGCAATAGAGGAAAGAAATGAAGCACACAAAATGTATATAACAAGAAGAACACGGGAAAGACGAACATCATTTGAAGTCGCAAGATGGAAAGCAGACAAGATATGTACAACGAAATTAGAGGAGCTTACCAATACCTAAAAAAGATAAAAAGTGGGTATAAACCTCAAACAAGCCTATGTAAAGATGAAAGTGGGCAAATAATCAGTGACCAACAAAAAGTTACAGAAACCTGGAAGCATTATTTTCAGACCCTACTTGGTACACAAGTAGATATGGAAGATGAAATGGGTACGAACTATGTAGAAGAGAATGAAGTAGATAATGGAGTCGAAGCTCCAACCATAGTGGAAGTTCTCGAAGCTATTAAGGCCCAGAAAAACAATAAAGCCCCGGGAGTTGACGAACTACCATCAGAATTGTATAAGGTAGGTGGCGACCACCTAGCAAGTCACATCCACGCGCTCATCAAAGATATATGGCGAGAAGAGAAAATACCCGACGACTGGAAGAAAAGTATGGTATAGTATAGTATGCCCGATCGAAAAACTACCGTGGAATTTCTCTACTATGTACAGCATATAAAGTCCTCACGTATATTATAAACCAGCGGCTCCAACCACTAGCAGAAAATATTATTGGAGAGTATCAGACGGGCTTCCGACGGAGAAGATCGACACTGTAACACATATTTACAGTCAAACAGAGCTTGAGTAAATCATGGAAACATGATGGGACATTGATGTTCACATTGTGTTTGTAAACTTCAAACAGGCATACGATACAGTCAAAAGGAACAAACTTTACAATATATCGGCTGAATTGGCAATACCACACAAGCTAATTACCCTCATTAAAGCCACAATGGATGAAACTCAGGCATGTGTACGAATACAAAACCAGCGGACATACCTTTTTAAAATTTCGCAGGGACTAAAGCAGGGAGATGGGCTGGCCCCAACTTTGTTTAATCTGGCACTGGAGTATGTGGTTAGGCAAATGCAAACTGGACGAGGAAACCTACTGACGAACGAACGGTTTAACTGGCCGCTTATGCCGACGATATTAATATTATGAGTAGAACATCAACAGGAGCACAGGAAACATACGCAGAGTTAAAAACGCAAACAAAAAGGCTAGGTCTGGAAATTAATACAGAAAAAACAAAAATAATGATACAGACGAGAAGAAATATGATCCCACAAAACATTATACATGATGATGACATTGAAACGGTTGGAAAGTTTACATATCTGGGAGTAGAAATATATGTCGACGGAAGAGAAGATGGAGAAATACGGAATAGAATAACGCAGGCAAACAGAGCTGATTTTGCCCTCTCCCATATATTTCGGTCTAAAAATGTTCACCGCAGTACAAAGATGAGAATCTATAAAAGCTTAATTCGATCAATAGCATACTATGGCAGTGAAGCGTGGGTCCTGAAAGAAACATCCAAAAGCAAACTCGACACATTCGAAGAGAAAGTACTGAGGAGAATACTAGGACCTGTGAGGAAAACGGAATCTTCAGAAGCCGATACAACAACGAGCTTTATAAACTGTATAAGGAAGCAACACTGTCAGACTTCATTAGAATACAAAGATTGCAATAGGCCAGACATGTGATAAGAATGGGAGAGGATAGGCTACCAAAAAGAGCACTGAATGCTAGAATGCAGGAAAAGAGACTGGTTGGAAAGCCAAGAAAGCACTGGGAAGACACAGTAAACAGCGACGCACAAGCCCTTTTGAGAGTCCGTGTATGAAGATCAGCCACAGACAAGCAAGGGTGGAGGCAAAAAATAAAGGAGGTCAAGGCTCAATTTGGGCTGTAGTGCCGTAAAAGAAGAAGAAATTTTGGGTAGACCATATACTCGAGGTGTTCTGGAAGACTCTTCACGAGAAATTAGAGATTGTTTTATGTCAGCAGGAAGAGAGGTTTTATTGATAATGGCTTTCGTTGTTTTCTCCATATAGGCCGTTGGGTTATTAGGAATTGGTAGTCTGAGAGACTTAAGAGTTTATTAATGTAAGAAGTCTTTACGATGACGGTGGCATTGCCTTTATCGGCGGGAACAATGGCTAGATTTGGATTTGACTGAAGGTTTTCCTGGATTAACTAATGTTCGGAGTAGGAGGCTTTGAGTTTCTAAAAACTCTAGCGATGTCTTGTCTAGTTATTTCAGCATCTTCGGAAGGTAAACTGGAGATGGCTTCTTCAGTTTGATAAATAATTGTCTCAATTGGAATGTGACGAGGGGTAACAGAGTAATTGAAACCCTTTACTAAAGCTCGAGTGGCAGTGGTTGAAATAGGGGTATCAGAAAAGTTATGAACCACTGTAGTGGGTTCCAACGTTGTGGTTTTTGGAATTTGTTCGGCAATTAGATGCGCTAATTTGCGCTTCTGAGTTTCAGTCTTATATTCGAAAGTGTTTAGGGCCGTCTGTGTGTTGATACCGTCGAAACTGTCCCATAATACAGGATGTAAATTGAACGAATGAATAAATGACAAGATATTGAAAATATTAATATTTGTGATATCTAGTTTTCGTCTAGTGGACTGAATCGCTTCACGGAGAAGCGCAGAACTGGTCTTTCTAAGAATTTGGGAGATAAAAGAAGTATGGTGTTTAAGTTTTAGAAACTTGGGAGTGACTTTATGGGTCTTTTTGTGAAAGAAGACGATTCTTACGTACTAGCAGATGCTAGGCCAAATTGTCTTAATAAAAGAGATAGCATACGGTTACCTTGTACATCGAGGTCTCTCATAAAGAAAATATCGTCCGCTCCACCCGCGAATCAAAATCTTACTGTCAGAAATGTTCGCACCAACCCCCGCGTCAATCCCCACGCTAACCCCCGGTATAAATGAACCGTCCTCTGTTCACAGTGGCAGTAATGCATTGGTTAGTGATTAGTGTAGTAGTGTCTGGGGGCTCGGGAGACTGAGACCTCGGAAGCCCTAAAGAAGACACCAAAGAGGATGTCGAAAGCTCGGCGCAATGATAATCGACTCGGTTCAATCCAGACGACAGTTGAGTTTAATATTAATTCTTGTTATAGTATTAATCTTTCGAAATATTTTATTCGCCTCTACGAGGAGGAATTTTACCAGCTCACTAAATCATATAGCAATCTGCTGCTACGTAAGAATCGTCTTCTTTGTGATTTAACAATCCTTAAAGCCTGCACAGACCCAAATTTCTAAAATTCAAACATCATACTTCTACTTCTATCTCCCAAAATCTTAGAAAGACCAGTTTTCAATATCTGGTCATCTATTCATTCTTTCAATGTACATCCTGTATTATGGTACAGTTTCGACCGTATCAACACACAGATAGCCCTAAACACTTTCGAATCTAAGACTGAAACTCAGAAGCATAAATTAGCGCATCTAATTGCCGAACAACTTCCAAAAACCAGAACGTTGGAACCCCTACAGTGGTTCATAACTTTTCTGATACCCCTATTTCGACCAGATCAGATCAAATTTTGTCGGACTTTATCCATTTGACTCCTAAGGCTTCTTACTTAGAAGTGTCACCAAAGGCCATAATAGACTTTGTTAAAAAAGCTGGGCTGAAGGAACAACTTTAACCTAGGGATGAGCCACAATAGATCTCTTAGGTCGAGTGGAAAACCTAACATAACCTAACTCAGGAATTCCTGATGGTTTTTCAAAACGACTACCGCTGCCAATCTGTAGTTTGTGCAAATGTATCATTTAGATGACTTCTAACAGCTAAAGCAGGACGCGCACTGAATCGACAAAGCTCGACTGGACACCGTTCTTCCCGATTCGGCACAGTCGATTAACCCCGCATTAGCTCAGTACTACGACAGTCGAGTAGTGTTAAATCAGTGACGTCCTTAAAAATGGATTCTTCATCAGATTCTGAAGCAGATGCCATGATAGCGTTAGCACGTAAGAAAACCAAGGTTCTGGATCCATAAAATTAATCTAAAAGGGGAACATCGGAAAATTTTACCATTTGTTTCCAGATTAAAGCAAAGTTTCAATTAACAATTCGTCAAACATCATTGAGAGATTACGCACCCCACTGAAAAAAACTAAATACTAAATTCCACACTTAAACTCTCGATACAGACTGTCGGCTATTGGCAATTTTTTCTCTTTAGGTATATAGCGCCATTGCCGGCCTAAGCCAACCGATCATATCTTAGCCGAGTCAAAGCAGTGCGCGGATGCCTATTTAATTGTTTGTAGAGCAATATCATCAGCACATTCGTGTCGAGTCGAGCCGACCAGAGTCGATTCAGTGCGCGTCCTGCTTAATGGGAAATTAAGTGGAGCTCCATCCTCCATAAAACATATTTGTCTTCTCACATCCAGTGACAAATTATCGAAAATATCACTAAGAGTATTTTCAAAAAAAAAAAATCTCCATGTAAATTTGGAAGAAGAACACAAGAAACACACACCAAATGTTTAGTTTACACTAATGCTGATCTTAATCTTGTAACAGCATGCGGGTTTTTTTCTTTCCAGTAATGGTTGTTTCGCCGATTAAAAATTCCCTGTCTGGTAAATGTTGCTTCATCGGTGAACACAATATTATAAGTGTACAGTAATTTGTTTTGGCCACCTCGATTTTTAGTGTCAAATGATCTGGCTTTACCTAAACGATGAATTAAACTTGAAAAAGTTTTGTCATTTGCTTCCTTCTGTCTGCATATAGCAATTCATAACATCGGACTGTTGACCGACAGCAAAAATTTTCTTGTGCGTATACACAAACCATATCCCATATTTCTTCTTTTGTAAAATGATTGTGCAAGTTTTTGCGCAAAAGTAATGATAACTTAAAAAATGCAGCAAGACACACTACCCCTCTCTCCCCAATGGCGCTACAGGCCAAATCGAGCCTTGGCCTCCCCCAAAGTATGCCTCCAACCTTGCCGGTCCCGCGCCGATCTTCTCCAGGTTCTCATGTCTAGCAAATTTTGCACGCCCACTGCCATTTCATCCTCACACCTTTTCCGTGGCCTTCCTTTTGGTCTTGCGCCTTGCATTTTAGTATCTAAGGCCCTTTTTGGCAATATTTCGGTCTCTATTTTCACTATATGACCAGCCCATCGAAGTCTTTAAAGTTTAATGAATTCTGAGATCGGTGTCTCCTTGAAAAGTTGGTAGAGTTTATGTTTGTATCTGGATCTCCATACTCCGTTTTCATTAATAGGTCCAAATATCTTTCTTAGGACTTTTCTTTTAAAGACTTCCAGCTTTCGTTTTGTGTATTCTGTCATCGCCCAATGTCTCACATCCATAACATACTATTGGTCTGATAATAGTTTTGTAGACCGTGATTTTCGATCTCCATTGTGTGTTTTTGAAGCGGAACATATGGGTAAGTGAAAAGTAAGTGAAAAGGTTCTTCTGTTCCATCCGTATTTAATGCAACTACCAGATATGTGAAACTTTCTACAGTTTCAATATCGTTTTCTAATTGAACTGTGCCTCTGTTTCTTCTGGCTCTTGCCTGTATTAGCTTTTTGTCGTTTGGATATTTATTTCTAGTCCGGTATCTTTTGCCCCTGTTTTTAATTGTGAATATATTTCTGCCGTCTTTCAATTCTGCGAGACATAATGCTAATGTCATCGACATAGGCGACAATCTATATTCATTAAAAATCTATACCGTAACAGTAAAAATAGTTCTATTAAGAAATGACATTTCTGAACAATTATTTAACAGTTTAAACCATACTTTCCATAATATTTTAAATCTCATCAAACACTAAACTATTTAAACGTGTTTTTTTTTCGAAAACTGTTAAAATTGTCGAATCTACCAGGATTACGTAAACATAATTTATGTCTAATGTTTCAATTTCATTTTCAGGAATCATCCAAGGGAAGAATTCTGTACGAAAATGTAAAATTATAGATATAATTATATACCCTATCTAAAGTTATGCCTCTGCAGGCCCGACCAGAGGGGGGGCAGGGTAGGGGGGGGGGGCAAAATTCCCGGGGCCCAAGGGAGCCCGGGCCCGGCCGTTAGCAAAAAAAGTTCCTTTTATTAAAATATTTATTAAGAATTGTTTAAGATCTACCATGGGCCAACAACGATTATCTGATTTGGGACTGTTAAGCATAGAGTCGAAACTTGCAATAACTCTTGATTTCGACCACGTGATCCAAAACTTTGCGGATATGAAAGCAAGAAAAGATATGTTGTAACTAACAGCTGTTTTAATTTTCTTCCTTCCTTTGTCAATAGCTTGAGTGTTCACTATTACATATCCCAGTTTATGAGTTATCAGATTTTTGGGAATTTTCGTTCAACTGGGTTTGGGGGGGGGGGGGCGGCCGGGTCTCATCCCCGGGGCCCGGCCTGGCTCTGGGCGGCCCTGTGCCTCTGTGCTGATTTTGATAACAATTAATAAAATTATTAGTAAAAAAAAAAGAAAAAAAATTAAACTTATACCACATCATCTTTTTTCACAGCAAAATTTTATTAAATAATGTTTCGTCGAATAGCCATATGTTGTCTATGCAGTATTCTTAACATTAGTCTATGTCAAACTAATTATAACTCACCCTATATAATTTAAGTTAAATATTCAACCATAAAAAAGTAGCTACCGTACTATAGTGAACATGTGCCAACTGACCTTCGGCGATTTATCACACTTTTTGATAATATATTAAAGATAATAAATGGGGACATTTGATATTATAACCTACATGAAACATAAACTTGTGTTTTTCCTACATAGTTGAGTGAGGGCAATATTTTATTGGTCAATAGATGTACTACTATTTTTAAAACCCAGATCTTTTTGAATACATTCTGATATTTATATAAAAAATACGTTCATATCGGTGAGCGCAAAGAATATAAGGGAGCAAATTATTATCAGTGAAATATCAACACTAATTCTATTGTACTCTTGTAGTTAGCGCAGTACTTTTAAAAAATGTTTATTGGGTAACAGATAGACCACGTGTCTATTTTTCTTGTCTAAGCAGTGAACATTTAGGTTATAAACATATTAAAACAATGCCAAATTATATTTATATCCGAAGTATATTCGAACTATTACTTTCTTTTCAAGGACAGGTGTTTTCTCGGCGGAGAATTTATATGGTACATTGTATTCGGTGGTTATAGTCGACATCTGGAATAGTTTATTAATTTTATTTTAAGCAAAAAGAGCATTTAAATCTGGCAATGTCGTATTTAAATTTAAAACACTATGAACTTTGACTTCAATTCCATCGTCGAATTGCAAAAACTATGGAAGCTGCAATCGTATCTTCATTACTGACACAGAAAGAGAAATTTGAATGTTTGCAAATGACTACAAATTCCTTTCAAAGTAATTTATAATATACTAGCGGACCCGACAGACTTCGTTCTGTCAAATAGATTTGGAATGTGGCAGTTTATTTCTTTAATTCTCCTTAACAGAACCGTCACCATGGTGATAGGGTGGTGTGTGAGGGTCAGCTTGGGTGACCTAAGTATCTTCGCTTCCACGAACTTTGGCCACCCTTTTGGACCCGCTAAAAACCCCGACTGGGATGTCTGCCAGAGGGTTTCAAACTAAGAGGGGATCTTAAGATTCAAACCTGATTGAAAAATAATCTAAAGGGATAGTGGAAACCTAAAGGTGACAAATATTTATAAAATGGGTGCTTCAATGACAAAACATAGAGATAATTAATTATTTATTATTAATATTATTAACATAGGGTTTAATAACCGATGTAATAAAGAGTAATGAAATATAACGTATATAAGTATTTTCAGTAATCGCTTTATTGTAAATCAAGTGAATCATAATTATTAACAAAAATCTGTTTTTATTGTAGTGCTTTATGATAAACAATGTTTTTTGTTTGATTACCTGGTATATACAAACAAATCGGATGGTTTTCCAACACGGGAACAGGCAACATACAATTGACCATGTGAGAAACATGGGTTTTCTAGATTAATACCACAAACACCTAATGATTGCCTCTGGGACTTTTTTATGGTCATAGCAAAAGCAAACTGCACTGGAAACTGTAGTCGTTTAAATTCAAATGGTACATCAGTCGGAATCATTGGGAAGCGTGGTATCAAAACGTCTTCACCTTTATACTTTCCTTTCAGTACAGTTGCTTCTATCACGTTGTTCAATAATTTTTTTATCGCTAACCGTGTGCCGTTGCAAAGACGCGGTTGGTTGATATTTCTCAACATTATAACTACCGATCCAACCTTTAATTGAAGATTGTGAGGTGGCAATCCTGGTAAATCCAGCGAGTTTAAAAATTCAGGCGGATAGTTGACGACATCATCTTGGTTAGTAGCCGAATCAACTGATTTATATATCCTCAATTTGCCTGTAATTTGTTCTTGAATTTTGAAATTTAATTCATTTACATCTATGTTTTTTGCAGCCAATATAGCCCATTCGCTAAACCAATCATGGTTTCTGTAATTTTGAGCAACATCTGGAAACACCTTTTGAATAAGTTCATCTTTGGATCGAGTTAACTGACAAAAACTTTGAGGAAAGTTAATGCAACCAGTCAAGGTATCTATAGGAAATTTGCCATTACCAATGTCAATGAATTGTTTAGAGAATATATCTCCAGATTGGTCATTTTGCAACTTGACACGCACATTCTTACTTAAGTGTTATTTTGTGAGCGAATTGTTGCTAACATCAATGAAATCAAAAAAGTTTTTCCTGTACCACCAGGTGCATCTAAGAAGTAAATCCCTCCTGTTTTATCATTTGTTACTTTTATAAGTTTATCAAATAAACACTTCTGTTGTTCATTCAATAGTGGAAGATTTGTTTGAATTAATAAACTTGTTTCAAAGTGTTGAGATCCTACAGTTTTTCTCGGTGCAACTCTTGGTTAAAAGCATTATGCACGATTGGACGATTGGCCGCGGCCAGGCCTAATTGAAACAATAGTTCGTTTGACAGCATCAAGCACATGTCCTCAAATAAAATCAATGCTATATGGTAAATTTTTTCGCTTATATGTATATTTGGATTTCCCCTTCTAATCCGTATTTGATACAAAGAATGAAAGAATATTGCGAGGCCTATCAAATCTATAGATCTTACATTTTTTTACTTTTCAATTTGGTCGAGTTCACGATATTATCACTTTTGTGTGAACGCATTAGATTCTCCAACGCGAACACACACACACACACACACACACACACACACACACACGAACGCGCACACACACGAATGCGCACACACATACATTTGATTGAATTTGAACTTTTTGCAGCGAAAATAAAGCGCAAATTAACTCTTCGACGTTAGAAACACACCTATATTGTTTAGACAACAGTGAGTGCTTGTAATTTAATATAAACTTTATTGAATAGCAATAAAGTTCAAATGGACTCTACATTTTGTTAGAAAATATTTGTATGGAAAAAAGAAAAGTGCTGTTTTAGGGTTTTCTCGGAAATTATTTGAATTTTTCTCGCCGTAAAAACCATCCCTAGACATCAAGGAAAATTAAAAAAAAAATTGTTAAGATTGTTCCATGCGTTGTTGAATTATGCGCTTACCAACACATTTTGCGATTTATTTTTATATTATAAATGTGTAAAACTCGGCGCAGGGATAATCGACGTGGTTCAACACGGAAGCCTGTTAAGTTTAATATTAATTCTTGTAATCTTGTACTAATCTTTGCTGTGGCTTGGTTATTAAACGACTAATATTATGTTCAATTTATTTAACAGAGTTAAGTAAATATTATGAAATCTATACCCAAGAGCTGTCAGATGTTAGCGTCAAAATAAAATTTATGATATTAGCAATTAAACATAATCCACCAAAAAAATTTTGATTTTTAGTTTATATATAAAATTTGTTATTTCCAACTCTCATCTGAATTAGGTTCCATAAAGTAGTTATGAAAAGTTTGATTTTTATTCCAAATAATTATATTAATCTAAATTATATTAATTAACATTCAATTAACGGCTAATTGGTGCACAATATTTTCCTTAATTTGGTTTTTGCTGATATAAATAAATTTGATGGTTTACCAACACATGAGGATGCAACATATAATTAACCATGTGTGAAACATGGATTCTCTAAATCCAAGCCGCAATCGGTTATTGTCTGGCATTGAGATTTGTTTATGGTCATCGCGAATGCTAATGGAACAGGGAATTGAATCCTTTTGAATGATATTGTGGTATATGGGTGTATCATTGAGAAACGTGGCAACATGACGATTTCTCCGTCAAATAGCCCAGTCAAAATGATTGCTTCAATAGTATTTCTGGTGATACTTTTAATGACCAAACGTGTGCCGTTGCATATTCTGGGTGGATTCAAATTGCGTAGCAGAATAATCGGTGAACCAATTTTCAACTGAAGATTGTGCAGTGGCATCCCTGGTATATCCAGAGAATTTAAAAATTCTGTTGGATAAATTACAGCTTCGTCTTCATTAACAATACTGTCGATTGGTTTAAAAGATATCAGATCACCTGGCAACGACTGCTGAATCAGTTGTGTTAATTTCGTCAACATCTACATTTTTCACCGCCAAAATTGCGCGCTCACCGAGCCAATTATCATTCAAGTAATTCTTTAGTATAGCCTGGAAGACACTTACAATTCATTTAATGTTTGGTCTCAACAAAAGTGGCCAGAAATTATCTGGAAGTTTAATGCATTGTGTATTTGGATGCAGTTTTATTTGACCGTTTCCAATATCCAGCAAATGTTCGGAAAATATTTGCGACGATAGATCATTTTAAACTTGTACTCTTGTGTTAATCTCATCCTGATAATCAAATCATCATCATCTGAATGATAATAAAATCAAAATAGTATGCCGACAGACTGTGCCGAATTATATCCCGAACAATTATATCCCGACAACAAAGAAACTTTTTAAGTTTAATGAATGATGCAAGTGCTATTTCAATGCGTGTCCTAATTTCTTTGGTTTGGTCTACATCTGATGTTATCCATGTTCCTAAGTATTTATAGTTATTAACACTCTCAATTGCAGTATCTTCAATAGTCAATTGAATATTTGTATGTGCAGATTTAGTCATGATCATGCATTTAGTTTTCTTTAAATTTATCTTCAGTCCGTACTCATGACAGCGTTCATTAAGGCGTTGCATTACGTTATGTAAATCATTGTTGTTATCCGTCATTATTACTGTATCGTCTGCAAAACGTAAGTTATGCAAAACTTCTTCATTGATAGATATACCTTTAGTAATATTACTGTTGCAATATTACTATTAAATAATTGGGGCGAGTGTCTGTTTTCCTATAGTATATTTCTCTACTATACTTACTTCTAAAATAATCTAAAAACCTCCTTTATAACCAATAGTTTCAATTCAACGATGGCGGTTCTTTAATCTCACTATACAATAAAAGGTAGTAACACTGTCATTTTGGTTTTAAAAATTACAAATAATTGATCATCAAACGATTGTAAAAAGTTTTAAAACACAAAGTTTGATATTCTATCTACACAGGTAAAAATAAATATTAACTTACCGAATTAATAACATTCCTTTGGGAACCACCTAACATATAATAGTCAACTTCATTTACTATTCCGGGAGCTTTAAGTCCCAGAAAAAATATAAGTAGGCAAGCAATATACCGTAATATAAATAATGCCATTTCCAGTTGATCCGTCAAACTAAAACAAAAATATTTTATAGTTTCGCCAAAGGTGGTATCTAAATTTGTAAAAACATGAAGGGGTAGTAATACTGGTTAATTTTCTCAAGACCAACGAAAACAGACGCATATACATAGAAGAACATTTCAAATGCGAGAAACGATTACGGTTAGTATACTTCAAAACACTCCTGTAGATGGCGACTACATAAACTTTATAATATTATTTGTACACGCACGATTTCTACACATTTGATTTGAAATTTGAATCACAATATTATTTAAGGTTCTAAAAGGATTCAGTTATTAAAAACTATTCAATGTAAAAATAATATTTTATTTTCTACAAAAGAATATGGTGCATGAGTCGGATTTGATCTCTAATTTTATAAAATGCAAAAAGTTCAGGCTAAGCATTCCCAATGCCACTCTTTCATATGCCAGAAGCAGTAGTACATAGTTTCTTGATGAGTGTCGGCGCGGTTTGAAGAGGGGATCACTTGAGCGCTTCCTAGTTTTGAGGGAACAAAAGTAAAAAGTTCCCTCACAGCCTATACAAAAAATTACTTTGATGTGTGCTTCTATGAGGGTCTATACTCGTTGATTAGACTATAAGTAACTCTCGGAAATGCACCTACAATACTTCAAGCAGAATTACTATGTATTTAAAAATTTTATAAACAACTTAATAAATGAAATCATTCCTGTTCCGAGGCATAATCCTGTTCCTATGTGCTGTATGGTTTTAAAATCTATCAGTAGGGTGCTAACCTGACTGTAGACCCCCTCCTCCTTTATCCGTGCTTGAGACCGGCAACAGTTCTATCAAGCTACTGGATCCACCCAACAAAACTGCAGGCGGAATAAGACAAGGGGATTCATTGAGCCTCATGCTCTTCAATTTGATCATCGATGAAATCATCAAAAGCGTTAACAAAGGAAGAGGATACAGAATGGGAAACAAAGAAATAAAAATACTTCGTTACGCAGACGACGCAATATTGATAGCATAGCCCAAGATGAACATAGTCTGCAAAGACTGGTCCACAGATTAAACATAAGAGCAAAAGAATTTAATATGACAATATCATCTCAGAAAACTAAAACAATAGTAGTCAGCAAAGAACCTACCAGATATAAAATAGAAATTGATGGCATCAGTATTAAACAAGTAATGGAAATAAAATACCTGGGAATTACACTGTCTAGCTATGGAGACCTGGACAAAGAAGTGAGAGATCAAGTACAAAAAGCAAATAGACTGGTAGGATGAATTAATAACACTATATGGCGAAAGAGACACATTAACACTGAGATGAGAGTACTGAGAAGAATTACAGGAAATACGCCGAGAGATCGAAAGATAAGTGAAGACATTAGAAGAAAATGTAACATACAGTGTATAAATGAATGGACACAAAATAGAAAAAAAAGAATGGGATAACCATTTAAGAATGGGCAGAAGAAGTATGGGACGATTTCACAAAAGAAGGAGTGACAACCTTCCACTAGGGATTCCAGAGGGATTACCCCGCCAAAGAACAAGCAGAATTGCTTATAAAAAGGAAGAAGGAGAACTTAATAAATAATGAAAGATGCGAGTGAATAGTATTAACATTAAGATAGAAACAGCATAACATGCAAAATGGTGAATAGTGATCAGTGTAGTAGTGTCTGGGGGCTCGGGAGACTGAGACCTCGGAAGCCCTGAAGAAGACATCAGAGAGGATGTCGAAAGCTCGGCGCAATATAAATCAACGCGGTTCAACTCGGAAGACTGGTGAGTTTAATATTAATTTTTATAATAGTATTAATCTTACCTCTAGGTTTAATTGTACTAACCGCGGAAATCTTTCCGAAAATTAATATATATATATATATATATATATATATATATATATATATATATATATATATATATATATATATATATATATATAATCAAACCACCCTCTTAAATTTCTCATCCACAATATTCTTCTGCGGCCCGTATTCCTTCGTCCTTCAATCTTTCTCTTCATTATATTTTATAGGAATGTGTATTTTTATCTCAGAATTAGATAGCCCAAGTACTAAATTTTCTCTTTTTTCGTCCATTCGACGTAATACTTCTTCATTTGACTCGGTCAACCCAAATTATTATACTTTTTTTACTGTTCTGTTTGAGAGTGTATGCTGTCACGACGTACAAGGTACTGGTTTAAACATTCTTATTTATAGTGGGAGACTGATATTACGATTATTAAACAGTTTCTTAATTTTTATGAAAATGGACTCGGCAATTTCAAACATCTTTTGATCTCCATATTTTTATCACGTGCCTTGTTTGTCCTAGCTCCCAGGTATTAGTAATTATTCACCGTTTGAATGGGGGTTTCGTTTATAGTAATGTTTGTATGATAAATCGGATTTTTACTAAAGATCGTAAACTTGTTTTTTTTTTTGGTATTAATCTGTATACAGTATTTATTGCATACTCTATTCATATTCTCTAGTAAAAGTTGAAGCTCTTTCGATGCTCTTGCCAATAGCACAGTATCGTCAGCATATATGTATAATGTTATTTACCACTTCCCCATTGACGATTATTCCTTCATTTGCGGTTGATAAAACTTCCTGGTAAATGTTTTCAGTTTAGACGTTAAACAGTAATGACGACAATATACATCCCTGTATAAATCCTCGTTTACTCCTATACCACTACTATACTCCTTAGATAGTAAAATGCAGGGCGCAAGACCAAACGGAAGGGGACGGAAAAGGTGGGAGGATAAAGTGGCAGTGGACGCGCAAAATTTGCTAGACGGCAGAACCTGGAGAAGATCGGCGAGGGACCGACAAGGTTGGAGGTATAGTTTGGAAGAGGCCAAGGCTCGCCTTGAGCTGTAGCGCCATTGGAGAGTGAGATAAATCCTCGCGTTACTCTTATTAAATCTGAAACTTCATCTTCTATTCTTTTATACTTGCTAGCTGATTCAAATATTCTCAGATATTATCATCTATATCTTTGATCTCATGAATATCTTTGAGTAAATCAGATCGTATCCAGTCAAAAGCCTTTTAGAAATCTATGAAACAGGCGTGTATTTCTTGATTTACGTCCAAGCATCGCTGTATGAGAACATTTAAAACAAACAGCTTCTCGTGAGCCTAATCCTTTTCTGAATCCCAACTGTGTCTCGGTAATATCAAGTACCAGCTTTCTCATAAATACGGTTATGAATGATTTTTAGAAACACCATAAAGCAAATTACTCTTCAACGAGATTGTTCGGTGACCGGAACATTCTTTTGCATTAGCTCTTTTCGAGTTATTGGTTGACCGGTGGGAAGGAGGGAAATAAAATACCTCCCGTGGACCAACAGGTAATTCACCGAATGATTGCCGGTATAAGCAATCCCCCACTTACTGACCAACGGCTTCGGGCGGATAAGTATATGGACACTCTTTTGTCCAGGGGTTGGGAAACTGGCTCTAAAGGCGGATGAACTGAAAAATAGGGCAAGGGCGTAAGGATGCAGAAGGCAACGGGGAACCACTGCATTACAGACATATAGAGTACCCCTAGTAAAGTCATGAAATGCAAATGACAAAAAGAGTATACAAACTTACTGATTATGTACCACGGAATCCAAGATCCAGCAGGGGAGGAATAGTTGTAGACCACAGGGTCTCGTAGGTCGTAAACCAAAGAAATCCCTGCGCATTTAAGACATTAAAAGTAGCAACCTGGAATGTGAAAAGTCTATATGTAAGTGGCAAATTAGTGAATGTACTCCTTAAAATGGAAAACCTTCAAATTGATGTTCTAGGTATAAGTAACGTACAGTGGCCAGGTTCAGGCAAACAAATTGCAAATAAACGGAACCATGCATTATTCAGGTTACAACGAGGTCAATCAAACGCTATGGTGTTGCTACCTTAGTTGCTAAAAAGGTCAACTACTCTGTAATAAGTTTTACTCCTTATTCTGATAGGATCTTATCATTACAACTTCAGTCTAAGAAAGGTATAGTAAATTTTATTCAAGTTTATGCTCCGACGGCAGATAAAGTTTAAGACGAAATCGCACTATTTTACCATGATTTGGAACAAGTCTTAAAGTCAATTAAGAAATATCACACTACAATTGTAATGAACTTCAATGCCAAAGTTGGCCAGGAAAGAGTGGATGGATATGTGGGTGAATATGGTCTAGGAAATAGAAATGAACGGGGTGACTGTTTAATACAATTCTGCCAGATGGAAGAATTTGTAATTGCTACTACACTTTTTTAACTATTAAAAAGAAGATTGTATACATGGAAAACTCCTGAAGATACAACGAATAGATTAATCCGAAATCAAATTGACTTTGTCCTCATTAGAAAAAGGTTTCGTAATTCTTTCCTTTATGCCAAAAATTATCCTGGAGCAGATATCGGTTCAGATCATAACCCCATAGTAGTCACATTATATAGACATTTATATGACATTATTGTGGGACATTAATTGCCAGAATGATTTCCAATCTTCGATAGGAGCGAAACTTGAAAAATAAGAAGGGATTTTGTCGGGACGCGTTACTTTTCCATTTTTAGCATATTTTATTGCGTTTTCTATTTTTCTTTTAATGTATCAGGACCACTTTCACTCTTTATTTGTGGTAGATTGCTTCTTTAGAAAATATTTCATTGATAAAATGCATAGTGTGTCCCAAAAGTTTTATATACATGGAGGAAAAGCTTATCTCATATTTCACAAAAACAATGATCTTTAAAGAATGTATGACCTGGAAATCCATAATCAGGTATAAAAATTTCAAAGCATTGGCTCGAATATAGGAAAAATAGAAAATAATGATTTATATTGAAGAATAACATATGTTCAAATTTAAATGGAAAGCAAAACGTTCATTGAACTTGTTATTTATACGTACAAATTCGTGACGTTTCTACAGAAAAAATATCAAATATTTCAATAAACACGTCAACAATTGTTAAATTATTTATCGATTAAAATAATATGAAAATAACTTAATACTGATAATCTTATCAATGTAGCAACAATTACATCCATAACACCTACGGTAATATCATTTACAATGTAACTTTACCTTCAATACATTCACCGTCCTTTTCTAAATAGGTGATCGTTTTCGATTAAATTAATCATTACATTTTTAATGATATCGAGTGTACCTAGTAGCTTCACAGATTGTCAAAATTTCGTAATGGTCTCTTAAGGTAAATCTTTTGTTTTAAGTAGCCCCACAAAAAGAAGTCCAGAGGAGTAAGGTCTGAAGACATCGGAGGCCAAAGAAAGTCTATATACCTTCCTATCACCCTACCCTATCCTACCCTTAAAAGTGTGAAGGATAAAATATCCAACATTTCTTTTGCGATAACATGTTGGTTAATCGTATTAATGATAGGTCATCAAGAAAACTAACTATTGTTAAATCACTAATTTCTATGCACTTATTAAAAAGTATTTCTACTAATTTTATTAATGATTGCCTTCTAAACTTTCATCACTTCCAATGCTATTCCGTATTTCGGTAGGGCTCTCCTATTTCGCATGTTATTTATGGCGTTATTTTTTTCTCTGTTACTGAGGTATATCTTCAGATAAAATATTTTTTCCTAGTTTTCGATGATTTTCTTCTTTTGCTGATGGTGTTTTTGCTTTTAACTCATATCTCGTTTGGCAATACTTTTGTTCTATAGATTAATGTGATTTTTTCGTTTTGATCATTAAATAGCTTTGTTAATCGAGTTTTTCCTTCACTTATTTTTATCTTCTAATTTTGTTAGCGCGTTATTTTGTATGTTTTCTCTGGACTTTCTGCCGATTTCGGTTGCTTGTATTTTATTGTGTGCTCGGTTTTGTACAAGCTGTTCTCTTTTTTGATTAGATCTTATGTTTCTTTGCACAGTTTTTGGAGTTATTTTTGTTATTTTGGGTTGATTCCTCTACTTCTTATAGTATTTTATATTTTGTATGTACTATTTGCTGTATTTGTATTTAGGGCATATAAGGTTGATCCTTTATCTATTTGCTCAATGCATACTGCCATTTTTATTCGTATTCAGTTTTTTTCTGTTTGAGTTCGTCTATATTTACCAATTTCTGCTTGATATCTTCTTTCGGTCTTGGTGTTAATTATTCTCCGTTATTTTCTGCCCCTATGAGCTCTTCGATGTCCGCAGTCCTTGGTATAGAATGGTGCTTACCTCTCGATGATCTCTTCTACTGCTTTCTATAGCTTCTTTCATGATTCGTCCCAGGTTTTCCACCGTGAACGTTTGATACTGCGTCGTGCCTACTCTCAATTTAATAAGTTCCTTATGTGCCTTCCAGTCGTTCCCATCGCTGCATCCGACTTCGGACGTCCCGGATGCACGAATCGTGTTAGTAGTTCCTCCTCCAGTTATCAAGAATCCGATGTACCGATGTTCCGTTCCGGATAGTCTGGCAAGACCAAACAATCTTTTGTTTTTGCTGCTACTCACTGTGTAGCCATGATCACATCGATGTACGTACCCGCATCTCTCCTCACGAATGTGGGCTCCAGCCTCAGTACCATCAAATCCTAAGTACCCACCCAATCAGATAATATTCTACCGCGATTATCGGTGATGGGGGAATCCTCATTCAGCCGCTTTTGCGTTAAAATCTAATACCACGGATTCTTCTCTCATATTCATCAGATCCTCCACGATCTTATCCATCTTCCTCTCATATTCACCCACCGTTATGTTAGGAGAGAGATAGCAGCACACCAGCTGCAATTTCTCCATCCGGACGATCATATACCCTTCCTTTGCTTTTATTTCATCTCGCAGCTTCCTCTTGCAGATTCGCACACTGACCCTTCCACCCTTCTAGTCGTATCCAGAAACCAGCCTCTCCTCTTACTGCTGTTGGGTTTGGCTCCATAATCAGTATGTCTGTGTTCTTTGTCGAAACCTCGGCCAGATCATGGGACAATCTAGCCGTTCCCACATTGGGTTTGGAGTATCTTCAACTCCCGACTTGTGTTTCCCGATGACTTAGGGATACTAAAAATCAGAAGATGGCAACACGTCGCCAGAAACCGAACAGAATGGCGACGAATCTTAGAGCAGGCCAGGATCTATCGCACCAAAGATGATGATGATGATGACTTTTTAACTAGTCGCACACGCAAACACTATAATAGTAAAACACTCAAATATTTATTCAATTTTATAATGAACGAACCGTATACCAAAATTTAAGAAAAAAATAATTATGTAGGGGAACGACAATTGAATCGGTCATTTCAGAAACAACATGAGTCAGAAATTATAGTTTTGAGTAAATCACAAAAAACTGTTTTAAAGCGCTGTTGGGAAAAATACTAAAATTAATTGTTAAAACAATGTTTCACTATCCTGTGCATTATGCATTACAAATTTGTTTTAAAAAAATGATTGAATGCTTCTCTAGGCAAGAGATCTTAGTTTTATATAAGTTTTAATTGGGTCAATATATTCGCGGACCTCGCGTGATATGTGTATTTAATTTATGTAAATTGTGTAACTTTGTCAGCACTTTTGACTGATGTCCAAATTATATTATTGATAATTGACCAAATGTGTATGTAACCTAATTAACTACGTGTGTGTATTTAATAACAAATAGATTCATTCGGTCTACTGGGTGATAAAATTATACTGTCCAATTTCGGATATGAATTCTGAAGATTTGATATTGGACATATTCCTTTCTTGTTTTCTGCCCACTGGGTCGGTTGACAATCATGTTTTTTTGTAATGGTTAGACCACCACTTTTTAAATTCAAAAATATTCGATGTTTCCACCATTTTAACTTTTTGTGTCGTGTAGAATTTACTATCATATCTCTATATTCTTTTGGGTGGTAAAGATGGTCAAAGTTGTTTATGACCCTTTTTATTGCCGCAAAGTTTCTATCGTTCGGCAAAAAAGAATGGCCACGTTGTGGAAGGTACTGGTTTCCACAACGTGGTCTCAAACCTTCCAGTTTCTACTAACGAAAGTAGAAACAACTTCATTGGGACCCCTTCGAGCTTGATCCTCGTGGTAGGTGTAAAGCATTCCTTAATTTTTTTGCATATTGTGAATTCCAAAGACGTTGTAGGTTAGTTGACGTAAGTAAAAAGTCTCCAGCACAGGAATAAGTGGAAGTAGAAGATTTTGCATATAATCAAACGTCAGGCCACATACACTGGCATCTATCTTGCATATCTCTGCAATTTTATTGTAGAACTTTTTTGCACGTCTTTTATGTATAGTTAATTCCGCAAGTGCCACACGCTTTGCCGTCTCGTTTAAATATGGACTCTTAATTTTTATTTCTAATTGTTCACATTCACAGCAAGTGCCTACCTGTGGACGTCCAAAAGATAGAGAAAAATGTTCCTGAAAAATCTTTAAATAAAATTTATACTTCACTGAATTATTATTATCAGGAAATTTGGCACAAAATAGGTCATACATAATTCGCACATTCAATTTTTTGTCTAAGTAATGCTTCTCTTTCCCTGTGTAATGTGCAATCTTAGTGGGAAAACTCTCAATATGTGTCTTAATCTGTTATACTAAATTTTCAGACTTAGCATTCCCTGAAATATTTTTTCCACGCTTATCTAATGATGCTTTTCCTTGTACAGGAAGCTTAGAAATTCTTCGAATTCGTTCATGACTCACAGGGTGAATTCCCATGAAAGGCTTTTTGCAAACAATAATTTTGCCACCCGAGCCTGTCACGGAGTAACTAATGGTATATCCTCTATTTTTTAGATTTTCGTTTCGAGGCGTTTTACTTCACACTTTCCCATAAGCCCTTATATGCATAAGCTTTTTCAGAGCACTTCAAGCGACAACTACAAAAAATATATAATAATTTTATGTTTTAAAACTAACTTAACCTTAAAACTTACCGACAGTCTTCTGGTTTTCTTGAAGGTACAATATTACCTTTATAATTTTCATATTCTTCCCCACAGAGCCTCGCTTTCTTAATAATTTCTGACTTATAATTGTCTTTTTTACCCTTTCTTTTTCTTACTTTTTTCCGAATTCAGATCACTATTTGTGTCATTTATTGTAGCCATCGTGAACGCTTTGTTTACAATGACAATTCCGTGCAGAAACAACATCAGTCAATGATTCATGTGGTTTTAAAATGGAATAGGTTTTTGTATTGAGCTGTAGTTTATTAAAGGAAGTCAAGACTGATATCGATTCTGCTTAGAATGATGCGTTGACATACACTCGCGATCATAAAATCCGGGTCACCTTGAAAATTTCAAGTTTCTTGAATATTTTTGCATCTGGTGCAGTAATAACCTTTTTTTAAGCTAATGTATTTTTTATTTGTCATCAATGTTTCTTTTGAAAGAAAAAAAAAACGGTTTTTTTATTGTTTTTATTGAAAAAGCAGAAAACAAACCAAATTGTTGAAACAGACATACGAAAGAAAAAATGAAAAATACAGAACGTGGTAAAACATCAGTGGAATTTCAATGACTAATATCGTGTATTGCCTCCCCTTGCTCTAATAACCTCTTGCAGACGACGGGGCATATTCTCAATTTTTCTCTGGATGACATGTTGAGGTATGTTATTCCACTCTCTCACTAACAGATCCTTAAGCTCCTGTGCGTTGTTAGGAGGAGGTGTATGGGTTTGAATACGTTTTTTCAAATCGTCCCAGAGATGTTTGATGGGATTCAGGTCCGGAGACCTAGCTGGCCAGGGTAACCTCGTAATTCTAACCACGTTCAAGTATTGCATACTGATCCTGGCAACGTGGGTCGCGCGTTGTCCTTCATAAAAACGGCGTCTTCTCCAAGCCCTGCCATGGTGGGCATAACATGTTCTTCCAGAATCTCCGTAATGTTCCTTCGGGCAGTTAAGGACCCATTTTTGATGAAGGGTAATTCTGTGCGGAAGTCGGAAAATACACCTCCCCAAGCCATGACCGAGCCTTCACCAAATGGCATACTTGGAGCAATACAAGCTTGTGAAAATCATTCACCGGTTCTCCTCCAAACTCTTACACGTCCATTGGATCCAGTTAGACAGAAATGGGATTGATCTGAGAATAACACTTTGCTCCAGTCATTAATTCCCCAATGCGCGTATTGTCGAGCAAAAGCTAGTCGTGCAACTCGATGCGCCCGGCCAAGTGGCGGTCTTGTAGCCATTACCCGCTAACGTTGCAATGTCGTACTTCCTGTAGGCAATTTCGATGCATAACCGCAGTTGAGGTCCGGTTTCGTAAAGCCTGAAACACAAGAAAACGGTCATCTCGTGCCGTGGTCGTTCTTCTTCGTCCAGAGCCAGATCGTCTGGTTAGCAAACTCGTCTCCCGAAAGCGTCGAAGCACTCGTTGAACCGTAGAAAGGCTTACGCCAACAGTTCTTGCGACTTGCCGTTGAGTGTGACCATCTTCCATATGCGCAACAATGCGTGCCGTTTCAACAACAGTCAAGGCATTTTTGGCAAAAAATAAACAACAATAAACACTAATAATGGCACTAATAAACACTAATGGCGGCATGGTTTGTTTGTTGCATTTGAACAGAAAGTCGAAGCACAAATGAGACATTTAAAACAAGCGGCAGTTACAGGTACCGTTCATTTTGAGAAGTGTGCACTTTTCCGCGAAATCGGCACTATTCTAATTCTTTGTTACAAAGGAAACCGCTAAGCTGACAACAATTCTCAGAAACATGCATTAGTTTGTATTTGTGTTATTATTATTTACGATAAAGCTCGTTAAAAATGAAATAACGGCGATTTTCAAGGTGATCCGGATTTTATGATCGCGAGTGTATAAAAAACGGATGTATGAAGAAATGTTAATTTTGCTAAAAATTGAATTATGTTGTTTCTGAAATGACCGATTCAATTACAAAGTTATTCCACCACCAGTTAAAATTAATTAATGTCTTAGTATTGAAAATGTGATACTTTAATTAAAAATGGATACTAGACTAGTTTTTAATAAATAAAATGTTCAAAACTTACTCCTTAAGTTTGAACCACCAGTTCTCCTGGGTCAAATTGATAAACGCTAGATTTTCTGATATAAAGGCCAATGTCCAAAATAACAATAAAACTATTCCATGGCCTCTTGGTTGAAGTGAAGGAAGAATATTATACAACTCCACTTTTAAAACCCACAAAGAAAACGGAAAAGCAAATGTCGTTAATACTAAAGAAACAATCTGTAACAAAAATTTTCTGTTTAAGAAAAGTTTTGTGCCCAAGTCATTAAAGATAGGCATTTAATGAACTTGTAACCATTATAACAGCTAGCAAAAGAAATAGTACAGATATTTTATTTATTTTTTTAGAAATATGTACATAGTGCTAAACAAGTGTAATGCATAATGAAATAAATTTCATGAAATTTATTGCAGAACTTATGAAACTTGTTTCGTTAAAAGAAAGCTCGTCATAACCTAAAAAAAAAACGATATACAAACACGTTTTGAGTTTAACCCATATTTAACCGGTAACTATAATAATGAGAAAAATATTTTCAAAAACGCGTTTTTGCCAATAAGTTAGTATAATTAAAACAATAAAAAAAACTTTGAAATTTTTTATATAGAAAAACGACTAGTGCTGTTATGCACCACTGGTTAATATCATTTAATATTTTTTTCAAATTTTTTGTTTAATTAATTTTATGACGGTTTAAGAAAGTTATTTATTTTTGTTAACTACTTTCCCCTACGGTCTCCGTATTCCATAAAAATGTAATTGTTGTAATAAGAGAGCATGATCTATGCTATCGAAAGCCTTAGATAGGTCTCAAAAAGCACCTAGTGTTTTCATCTTTGCCTCTAGTTTTTTCTAAAATTGTTGATATAAAATCATAGGTAGCTATCTCGACAGATCTCCCTGTGAGAAAACCATGCTGTCAACTACTAAATAAGTTGTTTGTAGTGTTCCTAGTGAAAAGTTTTGTAGTCTAGACTATCTCGCTTTTTCAAATATTTTTGAGAATTATTATGGAAGAAGGCTTACTGATCTATAGTTCTCTATCTCATCACCTTTTTTATGTAGTGACTTGACAATTGCCAATTTTAAACTTTGAAGAAATTTATCTTGCCTGAAAGAAGCATTGACTATAAAAGAAAGAGGAAGAGAAATCTCTGATGAAACAAATTTAATTAAGTTGGTTGATATTTCATAATAACCAGAGCTATACTTGTTTTTTTAAGTAAGTTATTATGTGGCTTATTTCTTTCTCTGAAACGGGAGTTAGGAACATGCAATGAATATTTTTGTTCGATATTAATTTTATATATTAAAATTTTTTACATACTTTATTTTCTTTACAGCTTCCGGCGCTTCATTCACCATAAATTGATTTATTTCGTTAGAAAGCACCTGAAGGTCACCCTCTAAACAGAAATTACCTTGATTTTTGGAGTCACCCTTAATCTCTTTTACCAATTGCCAAGCTATTATAGTTTTATTTATTATTATTGTAGCGAGTAAAGAATTGTATTTGCGTTTTTTTCTCCTGTAGATATCTTTATATTCAACATTATTACTAGACGGTGTAAACAAAACATCAAGGCTACATTTACAATTTTTTATATCATCATTTTTTAAATATTTTTAAATGTTCTGAAGCTATTTTAAAGTAATTACTATTTTAATGGGAATAAGTTTATTGACATTTCAATCTCCACTAATTAAAAAAAAAAAACAAAATTTGTTTAATTTATTCATGTGTGTATTTTGAGAACGATTTCCGAAGTAATAATTGAAACGTCAATAAACTTATTTTAACCTTCAATTGGGGCTTATTCCCATTAAAATAGTAATAATTTTTAAGTACTTTTGTGATTTTTTTTAGTTACTGTATTTATTTATCTCTTTGAGTGGAAAACATTGTATAAAAATATTCTGTATTATATTCATAAAAGCATCCCACTGATTATCTACCTCTAATGTCTCAAAAACAGATACCCAGTCTACATTACCCAACATAAATTTAAAAAAATCTTTATTCTCCTTGTTAAATATTTGTTTTTTTTTTATTATATTTGACTTAAATTTATTTAATTCAAATTTTACCTTTTGAGCAGCATGATCAGATGTATGAGAATTGAATACAACAGAATCAAATATGTCAAGATTTATAAAAATATTATCTATGCAGGATTTTTTATTACCTTGTATGCGTATATAGTTTTTGATGAAAGGTTTAATATGAAAGAGGCGTTAAAACATGTTTAATGTGTTTGGTCACCTCGCATCCTCAAGCAGCATGTCTAAGTTAAAATCACCAGCCAGAAAAAGGATGGAGTCCTTTAAATCACAAAGTATTTGGTATAATTTGTTTATTAAAACTTGTGAGTTTTCTGTTCGTTAGATGGATAGGATTACAATCTTCTTCTTATCAATTCGCACCTATTTCCCGGGCTTTTGCAGTAAACCTGCCTTTGATGTATACCGCACTGCCACCATGCTCCTGTGAACTGCTTCTAGAATATGCAGAGATCAGTTTAGAATTCCTCACATTGTAGACCCTCAATTGCTCTTCTGTTTTTCAGTGCTCAATTAAGCAAAGAGCGCATTCATCATGATCTAGGATAAAAATTTTATTTCAGTGGATTACTAATAATTTCTTTTGGTGTATATCGTAGACTGTCTTGTGCCACTGAGGTGTCTATGTATTTTCTGAAAATGGTTAACAATTACACCGTTCGACCATAATTCTTGCTGCATTAAATGAGGTATTTTTAGTTCCGGAACAGTAATTTTAAATGAACTTTTGTACTTATTTGTCCTGGTTTTCATTTTTTCGCAGATAATGTTTTCATCCAGTTTTCTTTCTTTTAGGTAGTTAAGTATTTCCTGAGCTTCCGTTTTTTGATCGCAACCTGACAGGAAGATCGCCATATGTTTTGTGGCCACACGCAGGATACTTCCAGCATTCTCATTGGTTCCCTGTAGTGGACCTGGTCGGTTAACAGGTGTACAACGAGTTGTTTTGTAAAATCCTCTTTCTTTGGGTTTCCCATTTACCGTTTTCGTCTTCAATCAACTGACGGTTGATATATTTAACAGGCGTCACCGGTGCAATTAAACTACCTGATATTATTGGTTAAGGTGGCATCTCAGAAAAATCCACAGAACAAAGTGGCTGTTCTGTGACTGCGTCAACTGACCTTGTGATCTCTGTCTCTGTCACATCATTTCGTTCCTTTAAAATGGATGGATTGTTGTTATTCCTAGTTTTTGCGGTATTTTTTACCTCCATGGAATTTTTTGGTAACTTTTTCTGGTACAGTAGTTACTGTCGGTTTTCTTTTTTTCACACATCTGTGCGATCCACCGCTCCGTCCGTAGACCGAGATAAGAAAGTTGTGCTTCTAAAAAAATTCAGGGTACGCCTTAAAAATCCGAAAACAATCTATCATTACAAAACCATGCCGTAAAATTCTATACTCCTTTGGTATAATATATGTAATATGACAAATAAGATTAAAAAATCATATATCTTCTTTCTATCACTAACTGTAAATATATTTAAACTAAATACCTAATAAATAATGATAACTCAAGTATAGGATAGAAACGGATTTGTATCTTTCAAAATATTGTGTAAAATCCGTAAAAGTTAATGTTACAATGTTTTATTAATAGACACATTTTAATCTAAACATCATTACTAAAATAAATTAATCATGGCTTTGGATGAACATCGATAAAAAATTGTAAAATAAATAAAAATCTATTGTCAGATAGATATTTCATTAATGAATAATATCAATGAAACTAAAATTCTGACTGTTGAAATATTAAAGCTGCAATTAATTACATTGAAAAACATTGTTAGATTTATAATGGCGATGGCGATGTTATGAAATGCTGCTGATGTTACTAACTGTAAGTTTTTTTTTATTAACTAAATACAGAAAATTATGTCATGTAAGGCTTATAATGTATTTTTATAGAACAGAAAGAGATCCGTGATCTTCGATGGCACGTAAATTTGGTCTTGCATGTGCAATTAGCCTTTGGACTGTTTCTAATTAATCTGTCGTTCTGGCGTAATGGCATGACGCTAGGTCGGGCCAAAATATGATTTCATCATTGGGCTGATGAGTATTTATACATTGAACAAGTTTTGTAAGACACCTGTCAACGTAATTGTAAGAATTGAGAGCTTCACCGCGAACATGCCCAACAAACGGCTGTGAAACACCAGCTTCTGAGATGGCACACCATACCAAAATACACAGATAATAAAGTTTTAAAAAATATGGCTTTAGAAATTTAAATATTCGAAAACTCAGGAGTTATTTCCCGGAGATCAATTTCGTAGAATGGAGTTTTGAGAAGCTGCAATGAATGCATCTCACAAAAATGATGTATTTATAAAAAATATCCTTTTCACCGAAGAATCGTCGTTTTCAGTACGGGGTCATCACAATCCTTCCAGAACACGGTATTGGTCTCGAAAATGAAGTAAGTATTGTACATCGCATCCAACGCCTTCAACAATTTAATGTGTGGACCTGCATTTTAGGTGGTCATGTAATTGGTCCATTTTTCGTTGAGCGATGTTATCTTTTAAAAGATAACATTATTCCAGCTATTCAGAATCTTCCAGATGTACGTTTAGAAGATGTCTGGTATCAACAGGATGGCTGTTCGGTTCATAATCCGCGTATCGTGAGAAATTATTTAAACACAATTTTTCAGGATCACATTATAAGCCGAACAATCCAAATTAAATGATTGCGAGATCTCCCGATTTGGCTCACATGGATTTCTTTTTCTGGGGACATATTAAATTTACGATCTGTGGCAACGATCTCGAGAGATTATATAATCTAGTTGATTTAGAAAATAAAATAAGAAATGCATGTCCTACGATTCTGCCACAACAGCATTTAAACGTAATAGACAAGGTTATTGTCTTGCAAAAGAAGGTGGTATATTTGAACCTTTTATTTAGTTTACTTGTTATTTTGTACAATAGAATGTATTGTTTGTTTTTCAATATCTTTAAATGAATTACTTATTTGTGTATATCTTCTTTAGAATAATACTTTTTCGTTTTTCGGTGGGCATAGTCCACAATAAATTTTTTATTTAAGGTTTTCAACTGCATTGCAAGAACTTTAAATTATTTACGTAGCAGAATTAACTCCCTCGATGCACACGCCATAGAATCTTAATTGATACTAAAAGTTAAAACTAAAACGTCTGCGGCCTTATTGACAGCAGTGGGCTTGAGAAAGCGCAGTTGCCACACTTACCTCAATGTATATTACCTATGTCCAGCTGAAAGATTTACGTACTGTATCACGTTCGATATCAGTAATAAAGTTATCCCAAGATTCTTGGTGAGCTGGTGTTAGCTGTTTATCATAATTTCTCTATTACTTGTATATTTATGTCTTAAGCTCCTCGTGTATTTTTCTATGGAATTCTACATCAACATTTTGTTTCTCTCGTTTATTCCACAATCCTAGGTTTTTGTTGTGTTATTTCTCTTTATCTTTATTGCTTCATTTGCTACATTGTCTTAGATCATGTAAACCATGCTCATGCAAGTCCTGGCAGAACGGCGACATTCTTCCCCACCACTTCATCGCGCGCTGCAAGTTCCTTCAAAATCTTCTAGTTTCACTGGCGAGTGGCGAACCCGTTATAATGAAGAGATACCTTGTGATTGTTGCCAAAACACAACCATTACAAGATAGCACGAGAATATTAATATATTAGCTAAAATTGGTTACAAGAGCAAAAATTATATAAAGAGCAAACTATACTTACCATATATCCATAAATATGTTTATCATCGTAAACAGTTGCATTTAAAATAAATCTAACTATTTCTAACACTGGTATAAACAATATTAAAAAGATTTGTAAATAATATAATCTTCCTCTAGGCAAAAACCTGGTTCCAGATTCAGCACCAAATCGTCTGTAAATATTTAGTTGTATTGTACCAGCTATTAGTATATATATCGCTAATACAGAAGAAGTAACAGTGTTCATGAAACACTGGGGGATTCCATGATTCACCCATACATCCCATACTGAAATATTCGGTGGGCAGTACGATATGTTCAGCATATTATCTAAAACCAACAGAATTATTTACATATTAAATAAAAATAATGGAAAATTAAAGACATGTAACAAATGGCAATAGCTGCTGCGGCTGCAAAAATTTTGTGAAAATGAGTGTACAAAATCTTTTAGTTAGTAAGGAGTAAGTACTCATAAATCCAGATCGTCCTTAAAAACATGTTTTGTTTTATTTCAATCTAATAGTTTAATCAAATAGTAATTTCACTCCGCAAATCGTTCTCAAAGAATATTTAACAATTTTGTTAAAAGGAGTGTATAACCGCCAAAGGTGTTGGGGAGGTTATGTTATTTCATCAAATTAAAAATTTTAAAATTGACACACTTGGCCGCGGTGTTATAGACAACAGCCATGCCTTTACTGAAAAGATCTGAGGGTGGATTTTTGGAACATGGAACAAATTCTGATTATTCCAAGTGTTCTACATTATTAATATGTGCTATAAGCTTTTTTGCGTGAGAGACTCTTCGTGTATTGTGTATGTGTGTTGCATATATGTATTGTGTATGATTGAATGCGATGTGTCTTAGAGTTCTTTAATCCACTATTGTTGGTATATTTTTGTTGTTGACATCTGGTAAAGGAAGGGCTGGTATTGCAGCAGCTCGCTTCAATAGTTTTTCAGCTACTGGATCATTTACTCCATAATAACGGTCTTTGATGTTTTGATCAGCTAATGGATCATCAGCATCTGTGGGCTTTTCATGCCTATAGGGACACTCTTCTTCCCTTCTGCACTCACCTTTTACCCAGAGAGAACACACATGTGGCCTATTTCTCTTATAATATGGGGCTGTCCTGGCCAATCTCATTAGAAGATCATTTGGTTCACTCAGTTTACTACTAATTGAGTCTGGATCTGATCTTGCGAACTCATTCTACCTGTTCTGAATGTAGTATTCCTTATTGACATCACTCTTAGGCAAGTCATCCTTCAATTTTACTGCAGCATCTCTCACTTGAATAGGTAGACCATACTCTAAATCTAATAAACAAGTCTGGCACACATTTTTAAGTTTACTACATGTCTGACATACTTCTGTTTTCTTAAACCGCATTCTCGCACCTGGGCACCAACGAAATACTGTGAATGGACGCGAGCAAATCTTGCATTCCTTTCCAAATTTTTCTTTTGTCATTCTAAATCTTTGAAATATCTTAGTCTAATACCATATTAGATTAAATATTGTTATAAAGTACCTTCATTTTTATTAACTTTCAGTGCTTGATACTAGTAAAGTATAGTAGAATCAGTGAAATAGTGCAGCAGTCATCGATATTTATTGTAAGTTATCGTAATAACATTACCTTCAATTATCTGAGCCAATACTATTGTAATCATGTTACCCAATCCTGGACGAATCATTTTGACTTCTGATAACCCATGCAAACATCAACTTTCGATTCGTCACTGAATATCACCCTGAACCAGTCATTAACGGTCTATGCTTCAACCGCTTCAATTGACAAAAGACCGAAGATTTCATGGACCACTAATGACTGGTTCAGGGTGATATTCAGTGACGAATCGCAAAATTAAGCATTCCATAAAGATTGCCTCAAAAGAACTGTGAAGTTTCCCAAAGAAATTATGATTTGGGACTGCATGTCATCAGCGGGTCTAGGAAGATATGAGGTGGTGAAAGGCACAATTAATGCAGTAAAGTATCTGGGAATTTTGAAAAATAGTCTTGTACCAAGTGCTCAAGATCTCTACCAGGACTTGACTTTTATATTTCAGCAGGACGGTGCCGCATGCCATACAGTTAAAACAACTAAAAAATGGTTTGGAGACAATAACATTAAAGTCCTCTCATGGCTTTCGAACAGTCAAAACCTTAAATTTATTGAGACATTGTGGCATAAGATGAAACACAAATTGCGTAATGATCCCCAGAAAACCATCGGCGATTTGAAGAGTAAATTATGTGAATTATGAGCTAGTTTCCACCCTGACTTGTGTAAATCCTTAGTACGAACAATGCCAGATATGATTGCTGTGGTTGTAAAGGATGCGCATGACGATGCAAACCCACATTAAAATAGTAATTTCTTGAATTGTCCGAACATTTAGTTGTCACGATGTTATGCAACATTTTCGTTTATTTTGCTGCCAACGCTGCAATTGAAAGTTCATGGAGACCCAGCCATTTCAATATTTTGTTATTAATGATAAAGTTTAATGTATTGTTGATCTCGTTCTTTGTTTTAGTGAGCAAAAATGTGAAGATGAACATTTTCAATAAATTTTTGTTTTGTCTGAACATTTAGTTGTTAGGGCTCGTATACTTTATTCAGCGAAATAATAATTATGATCTGAAGGTGTGATCATACAATGTTGGTCTATGACGTCTAAGAAAGCCTATTTAAGTGGTCTTTTTTCACTAGTTCCAGCACAGTATTTTAAACAAAAGTTTTAACAATATAGGGAGGAATAGAGTATATGAGCTAATGAATTTGTTTCTTGAATTATGACTGTTCTAACAGAACATAAAAATCAAAGCGTTTAAAAGGTTCAGATATATTTATGGCAATTTTTTCTATCAAAGTAAAAATAAGGTAATGTTAAGTGTGGGCCACAGAGAGAACATCACGATTGGACAATTGATTTTGGAGAGTGAAAACAATGAAACAATGACCCTTAGTTATAACAGAGTTACGTTGGCAATATAATTTTATTTTTTAAATTATACAGTGTGAGTTTTATGTGCCACATTGGTCGATAAGTCCATTATCGTAGAGTATGGAATGATATTCTCCAGGCTTGGACAATATGCCAAAATATATAGGCTGGTTAATAATTATGTAGTAAAGGGAACATACATTTTTTTAATAGGACACCCTGTATATGTTCTCATATTTATATTCCCCTTATTATCACTGTTCTTACAATATGAAGTTTCATGCTACTATACAGGGTATTTAACGAATTATGACTATTTTTATTTCTAGTTCTATTTCTAGAAATTCTTCAAGGAATTTGACCAAGAAGTTGATATTTAAGTAAACACTAACTAAAACCCATATGACAGAAAATAATTGAGAAGAGTAAGCTTTTTGTTAGAGAGCTAATTGCCAATGCCACTTCACTCTATAACAAAAATATCTCAAAAACAACAAGAAGGATTACTAAATGCTTATCTCTGGCTCACCATAGTACCTAGATGGAATGTTACAAGTTATAGGTATATCTGTTATATGTTAATGAACATATTGAGTGCATCGCAGAGAAATATGAACTAATGTCATTTACAATTATTGTAAAAAATGTGTATGATAGCAACAACAACCAGATAAGAGATGTAAAGCTTATCTTCCAAGACTTTTATATACGAAATTTTGTACACAATTTATTTCTAAATACTTCATTGGTAACAAGGAAATCGTTTTTTTTTCCTATTGATAACTTTTAAATTCGTGTTTGTGTGGCTTTGCAGTCATAGCTATATATTAATTGCAATAAACTAGATGTAATGAAAGATAATGAGAACATTTTTAAAATTTGTATCAGAATTTGTAAACATTAAATTGTGGTTATTATAGGTGTACATAAATATCACACTGCTGCATAGAAAATTTTGTTTTTTAGATAAGGACATGGTCATTTCAATATTGTATGCACATTTAACCTGTAATGTTAATACTGTGATTTAATATATGATCCATGGCCTCGATCTAATAATAGTTTTAATACTATTCTAAAGTAAGATTTTAATAAGGAAACTTACTATCATAATAAACATATAACACAGAAGAAATTTAGTAGTCAATTTGAACACTTACTTGATGGATTTTAGGTAACCTACTAGGCTAAAATAAAATTCAAATGTGTTCTAGAGAGATGAAAATGTACTTATTTAAGAAATTCTTTAGAACTCTCTGACATTACTGTCTCACATTACTGCTTAGTCTTAGTATACATTTAGTGTCTCATAGTATAGATTTAATGTCTCAACATTATTTCAGTATTTTTTTTATAGATTACAGGGGTTAGTTTCAAATTGGACATATTTTTTGCAGTAATAGATTAGATATATTAGCTCTTTTCGCCTTCCTATTTTACATATATTTGAACTTTTATAAGACAGGTAGGTATATTTAGAAACATGAAAAATTAGTTTTCCTTCAAAGTCACAGTTTTTGCTGTTTTAGGCAACTGTTAGATTAATGCAAATATGTTCCAAAATATAATTAAAAATCATCTTGGAAATGGACCAAGAGTGTCATTAAATGTTTTATAAATATATCTTATAACATCGTTGATGTGTGTACAAATATATCTCTAGAATTTACATCTTGATTCTTGATGACTAACAAAATGTTTACAAGTCGTCTTAATACTTAAATAAAATGTTGACGAATGTTAAACCAAGTTAAACTGTTAGAAATATTAGATTACAATTTCCACTTCATTTCTATTGATATTATATAGCAAGGAGTAATTAAATAATCATATTTACTTACTATTGTCAAACTAAATAATAATCTTCATTCATTCGTCATTTATGTATGGAAGTTAACTTTTGGAATCTATTCAAAATTATGTTGTATATTTACATTTATTGTTTAGTCATACTACAATAGGATAAAAAGTGTAGGTTATTCAGGTTATTGTACTATTTAGTGTCAGATTGGTGTTGTTTTTTATTTGCACGAAACAAGTTGTTTTATACGTATATGTATCGGTCTTACTCGACATTTCATAGGCGTACATGACTATATTTCCGTAAAATAATGAATATTAAAAATACAGATTTCAAAAGTGAATGATAATTATTTCAATATAGAGGCTCTAGAAGAAATAAGAACAATTATAAAACTAAAAAACTAAAAAATGGAGATAATGGAATAAATGGTGAACTTATAAAATGTGGAGGAGAAAAGCTACCTAATAGGAGAAATTCATACATTGGTATAAATAATAATAATATATATTTTTTTTATAAATCTAATATTAGAGACGGAAGAAATGGCCCCCAACATGATTGATGCAATGTTGATCATCATCATCATCACCGGCTCGATAACCCTTTTTGAGTCTTGGCCTATTCCAGGATTCTTCTCCATTCTGATCTGTTTCGACCTTTTTCCCAATTTTTTATTTTTAAGGTTGTTATGTAATTTTCTATTTTTCGGTTTTCCCTTTGTTCTTTTTCTTGCTGGCACTTGTTTGCTTGTTTTGTTTGGTATTTCGCCTTCTTTCATTCTTTACACACGTCCCATCCATGTATTTCTATTTTAATGAATGTTACGATATCCGGGTCCTGGTATATTTTGTATAGGGGAAGGTAGTAGGGGAGAGGGGGGTTAGTGTGGACATGGGGTTAGTGTGGACATAGTTAATTATTTAAAAACTCGCATTTAAATCTGCCGCCCAGTCTGTTCAGGAAGTGACTATTAACGCCACCGAACACCACGTAAAAGTTGGTTGAAATATTTTCTATAATATGGCCGCCAGTGACAGAAAGTGATTTTGTGTGTTGTATCCATTTATTTCACACGGTAAGTAAAATTATACTAAAATTGAAGTTATTGAACTAATTGTATACCTAAGTTAGTGTATGGCTTCTGAAATATTTAATTACTAAATTTGATATGGAATGAGATAAAATTATCATTTTTCGAAACGTCATTCCATTGTTACTGTCAAACATGGCGTTCGGGGTTAGTGTGGACAAATCATCAGCTGTCCACACTAACCCCACAAATGATTATATTTCCAAAAATCATGTGATAAAAATCGCTTTTTTGTTTCAGATGAGGACTTACAGTAGAAAAACGGCGAGAGCTGATATTGATGAAAAAGTTGTAGAGCGTGCAATAAAGGATATCCTAAGAAAAAAAGGAAGCTTGAGAAATATTGCAGAGAAATATGAATTGAAAAAAAGTATGCTTCACAAAAGAGTCATTTTGGCCAAGAGGAACCTTCAAGATGCTAATATACCCTCTGGTGATGATTCAGGTAACGAAGATGAGTTAGAAATTGTTAGCTTGAATGTTTCTGGCGTCAATAAATTTCGAGGTCGCCAAATATTTTCTGATGAACAAGAACAACACATTGTCAATTATCTTAAGAAGGCGTCTCGATTACATTATGGCTTGACTTACAAGCAGGCTTGTACCCTAGCTTTTGAGTATGGTAGTGCTCTACAAATAGAAATTCCTTCGAATTGGACTAAAAATAAGATAGCAGGAAAGGACTGGATATATTCATTTATGAAACGACATGGAGATTTATCTCTTAGAAAACCTGAAAATACAAGCATAGCACGAGATGCAGCCTTTAACAAATCCAACGTGGATTTATTTTTTGATAATTACATTGGAGTTTTAGATAAATTTAAAGGAAGGCCAGAAAGGATAATAAATTTAGATGAGACAGGTATACCCACGGTCTTACCACCACCCAAACGTATAGCTGAAAAGGGAAAAAAAAAACAAATAGGTGCTGTGGCCTCTCAAGAACGCGGTGAAAATGTTACAATGTGCGGAATTATAACAGCCACTGGACAAGCAATACCTCCAGTTTTCATATTCCCCAGGAAGAATATGAAAGACCGGTTCTTAGATGGTGCACCAATAGGGAGCATTGGTCTGGCTCATCAGTCTGGCTATATGACTGCGGAATTATTTTTAGAAGTACTAAAGCACATAAAAATGCACTTAAGTGCTTCTAAAGAAAACCCTCTACTGATATTAATGGATAATCATTCAAGTCATATAAGTTTGGAAGCTATAAACTTAGCTAGAGAATCTGGAATTACTCTTTTATCGTTTCCGCCACATTGTAGCCACAAACTACAGCCGCTAGATGTTGCAGTATATGGTTCTTATAAAGCTGCATTACGGGTTGCAATGGGAGACTGGCTTCAAAATCATCCAGGCAGACCTATACAAATATATGATGTTGCTCAACTGTGTGGTATTGCTTTTCCTGTGGCATTTACAATGAAGAATATAACATCTGGATTCAGATCTGCTGATTTATGGCCAATAAATCGTCTTGTATTCACCGATGAGGATTATGAAGCTGCCGAAACAACAGATAGGAATCAAGAACCACCAACAGCAATGAACCCAAGAAATCCTGAAGATCCTGAGCGAATATTAGAAGTTGCTTCAATCTCCACAAGACTGCTACCTGTAGCTCCCATTACGCTTTCACCATCAGTAGCAACTACATCAACAGCTGTAATTACTCCTGAGAGCTGCCGCCCTTTTCTAAAAGCAGATCGCTCATCAAACTCCAAAGCAAGAAAAAATAAAAAGTCGACTATTTACACGAGCACACCAGTGAAAGATCAGTTGGAAGCTGAAAAAGAGGCTAAAGATTTGAAGGAAAGACGTGCGCAAGAAAGAGCTGAAATGCGAGAAAAGAATAGAGTGAAGAAATCTCTTTCCTATGAACCAAAAAGGAGTAGGAAAGAATCTTCCTCTTCCAATTCTTCTACAGAAGTAATACTTGAATCAGAGGATGAAGGCTGGATGGAAGATGATGGTCAGGACAATGATATTTTTGTGGACAAACAAATGGAGAAAAATGATTTCGTACTTGTAAAATTTATGGGTAAAAAATCGGTAACACACTATGTTGGCCAAATCGTAGATATTCGAGATGTGGAGGTACAAATTAATTTTTTAAGGAAAAAAGTGAATAATTTCGTATTTCCCGAAGTTGAAGATGTCTCAGTTGTCGACAAGAACGATATTGTCGGAATTTTGGAGCACCCAGTAGACACTGGCACGAAAAGGCAAGGAAGATTATTTTCATTTAATATTAATTTCAGTTCTTATAATGTATCGTAGTTTCTTTTTGTTAACATAAAGTTTTCAGTATTCCTGTATATGTTTTACTATGCGTCCACTATAACCCCATACTCTGTCCACTTTAACCCCACCACGGGGTCATTGTGGACAAATTATTGATTCCGATTTGAATCAAAATATTTGTTCTATTAAGAAAGATACAAATAAAATATTCACATCGAAAGTTGAGTTGATGTTTACAGTAAATATGTGAGGTAAGTTCAGCAATAAGAATCTTATACATATTTTTTAATTTGCTAATAAGTAAAAATGGTCCACAGTAACCCCCTTCTCCCCTACACAGTGAGACAAAAAATGAATTATTATCGATATAATTTTTTTAATCATCGATAAGAACTGACCGCTTCAGCCATAATGATTTTTGGTATTTTATATCAACCACTTCCACAAATATAAAGGCCTGTGGTTTTAATTCAAAAAAGTTATGTAACTTTAAAAACAACCTTGCACATGTCTCAGTGTGTACCACCCGTGGTACATTTTTATTTGAAACCAATTTATTCTTTTGTTTATAATAAGCAGGTTTCCATGGTAAACTTTAGGCAAACTTTTTACTGTAATATTGCAGCATCATATTCTTTCCATTAAAATAAGATCAGCTTGTTGGTAAAAAATAAGCAATGTATTTAGAACCATAAAGTTTAGACATTCGTTAAGTCCATATAATCAGAAACGCAACGGTATATCAATTTATTTATGGATATTTTAAACTGAATTTTGCAATGTAAAATCAAAAGAGAATTGCGCATTTTTCAACCACTTGAACTAAGTTTTCATCTCATATTTTTGTTTTTTTTTTTAATTTGGTCCAACGTATTAAATATTGCCTCGAAAAATGCTAAAATTGTTTTTTTTTTTTTCGGATATTTTAGTTGTTTATTTGAAATTTACACTTAAAGTAAGCGTTTTAAATAAAAATCACAAGAATAACTTTCGGCTTTAGATAACATAAATTATTAAAGAAATGATTTTGAAGTGAAAAAAAAATTTTTATACTTAATTTGTTCAAAAAGTGTTATATGTTAATAGGTTACCATAAAAATTTTCTTTAAACTTTTCGACATAGCATATTGGCATCATAATAATATATCCATTAAAACAAGTTTCAGCTTGTGGGTTGAAATCGACATTTTTCGACAAAAGCCACCCGCGTAGCATGCTTAGCAAGAAATAAAACCTAGTTTATTTGAGATTATTTATTTCCAAAGCAATACATAATCCAACACTAGTTTTAGAAATAACTAAATAGGATAATTCGTTTTTTCTAAGATCGTTTCGTTTTTTACAAATGGCGCTAAAAGATGTCTTAATTCTTGTAAACAAAGATGCTATCAATTTAAAAAAGGGACTAACTTTGTAACAAATTGTTCTAGGACCACTTTTTTTCTTTCAAATTTGTAAAAAAATGCAGGCTTTCCAAATATGAAAAAATAATTTTACTGCAGGCAATAGTTAAAAAGTTATTTTAATTGTTTATAAGCAAAAAATCGACATGTTTTTGCAAAATTATCTTTTAGTATTTAAAATCATTTTTTTTTTCAGTTTTTTTAATAATATTATTGAAATAAATCTTCTTTTAGAGGTTAGCGGTATAATTACTATACCTAACTACGCTGCACGAACGACATCCGAATGAAGTCAGTCAAGACTATGTCGACAATATAGCGTCGAACTATTGGCTGACATCAGAAAAGATGTTCCCTGAAACAGAAAGTTCATTACTCGCCATTCAGGATCAGGTTATACCAACCAAAAATTACCTGAAATATATCGTCAAAGACCCTCAGGTCCAAAACGACAAATAACGATATGGATGTCAAGCCCAAGAAACTATCCAACATCTTACCGGGGCCTGCCAGGCATTTGCTGCAACTGAATATAAGGAACGGCATGACTCAGTAGGGAAGATCCTACATCAAGAGATAGCTTTTAAACTGGAACTTCTACAAACAAACCATGTCCGATATTATCAAAACGTTCCTGAGAGTATGCTTGAGAATGACAACTACAAGCTATACTGGGATCGCACTGTGCTCACAGACCAAACTGTAGCACATAATAGACCAGATCTCGTGTTAGTTAATAAACTCACAAGACAAACAACATTTATCGATGTGGCGATATCTAACAACAATAATATGCGTGTTAAGTACAACGAAAAGATCGCCAAGTACAGAGATCTGGAAATACAAATAAGGAGACAATGGAGAATGGAAAGTGCCCAGACGATACCTATTATTCTTTCTACCACTGAAGTCATCTCGAAGAACCTCCTTGAATAATAAAAAAGCTGGGTCTAAATAAATATCTATATAAGATCATGCAGAAAGCTGTGTTACTTTCGACGTCCAGTTGCGTGCGAAAATTTTTGGGGATACACCGACGTACCAAGTCACCTAGGACTCGATAACATGGAAAGAGTCCCACCAGAGCTCAATCCTTTTGATACCGTAGGTATCTGGGATGAGTGAATTTTCTCCTTAAAGGGAGTGTGAGCCGTATGGCTAAATCTGAATAATAATAATTGATTCATTATGAAAGATCATTTACATGATATAGGATAAGTCGAATAAAAAATATAAAATACTTATAAAACATCACAATTTCAGAATTAAAAGGTAAAAAAAAGTACATAGGATTAATTATTTACATCACCCAGATATTCCCTTACACTGTAAAAACAATTTTGCAATAGAATTAATTTACCTCGAAATTTACTTAAATTCGTTTCAGATTTAATACCGTTGGGAAGATGATTGAAAAGTCTTATACCCATATAATACTGGGATTTTTCAAATCGTGCTGTATTATGTTTTGGTACTCTGATGAAGTCATTTTGCCTAGTTGATGCCTACTGGTGATAATCAGAGTTTACATGAAAAGTAGTTACATTGTCTTTTATATGTAGTATACATTTAAAATATATATATATATATATATATATATATATATATATATATATATATATATATATATATATATAGAAGGTACTGTTAAAATGTTGTATTTTTTAAAATATTGTCGACATGAATGCCTATATGGTAAATTAAAAATTAACCAAATTATCCTTTTCTGAGAGACAAACACTCTCTCATTCATGCTGGATATCACTTACTCATGTAACCTCTACAAAAATGAACAAAGTAGACAAATAAACATGGAGATTATGTGAAAATGTAGAAGAAATGACCTAATCTATTGTTTGTAACTGGAGAGTAATTATTCGCCAGCATCACATAAGTATATTTAAAACCTAATCAGATAACAAATTTATCTCCAAAATAGGGTCTCTTATATATTAAAGATTTTTGTAATAAAAATATTCATGTATCGTATACATGGAGGATCTTTCAGGTGACACACAGTATAGAAAGGTCTACGTGGCCAAATTACACCTTGAAAATCTACAACTACGCAATGAGTTTTGGAAATTTTAGACAAATGATTATGCCTGCTGGAACAACCGCCAACCAAATTGACAATGTCTTGATATACAAAACGGCCGCAACAAGTGTACGAGATATAAAGAGCCGAAGAGGAGCATGCTGCGAATCTGAACATCTCATAGTACAGATAAAATACAGATGTAGAATTCAAAGAAACAGGAGGGACAGAAAGGAACAAACAACTGAACAACTAGATATACAAAAATTAAGACAAGATATCCAGCAGAACTATGAGACAGAAATAACACAAACATTGACAAATACAGGCAGTCTAGGCACCGAACAACATTGGGAAGAAATTAAAACACAAGTAATTGACGCAGCAAGAGAGATCATAGGCAAAAAAAGAAACAAACAAAAACAGAATCGTTCAATGACGAGTGTACAAATGCCATGCAGAAAAGAAATGAAGAGCATAAGAAATGTATGGAAAGAAGAACCAGAGAAAGAAGAGCAAGCTACGAATATGAAAGACGGAGGGCCAATAAAATATGTCGAAATATGTATAAGGAGAAAAGAAAATACGAGAACGGTAATATACAGAAAATGGAAGAAAATCGCCAAAGCAACAATATAAGTGAAGCGTATAGATATCTACGTAATTTAAGAGAAGGATGCAAACCCCGAACAAATCTATGCAGAAATCAAGAAGGGCAAATAACCAGGGATCCAAAAGAAATAAAATCAGTCTGGAAAACTTATTTCCAAACTCTCCTAGAGGCGCAAGAAAATGAAGAACATATTGACATGCATCACATTGAGGGAGACACAGAAAATATAGAACCTCCGACGATGGAAGAGGTAAAACAAGCAATACGAGCCCAGAAGAATAACAAGGTTTCAGTTATTGACAGCGTCGCCTCTAAGGGGTCTATATAAACTAGGTAGCGAACACCTAGTAAGACAAATGCATATGCTTATGAACAAGATTTGAAATGAGGAAAAGATCCCTAGCGACTGGAAAACCGAGATTATATGCCCAATCTATAAGGGAATAAACTCATCAACAGCAACTGTCAGAGTACAAAATGAGATCACTGAAAACTGTTCAATAGTCAAATGATTAAAACAAGGAGACGGGCTGGCAGCGACACTATTCAACCTGACTCTTAATTATCTGATTAGACAGCTGAATATAGGAAGAAGTAGTCTCCTAACAAATAAATCAATACAGATTGCCGCCTATGGCGATGACATTAGCATCATGTCTCGCAGAATAGAAGAGGCTGCAGAAATATATTCACAATTAAAAACAGGGACAGAAGAGACCGGACTAGAAATAAATATTCAAAAGCAAAGGCAAAAAAACTAACACAGGCAAGAGCCAGGAGAAACAGACGCACAGTTGAATAAGAGGACGATATTGAAACTGTAGAAATTTTCACATATCTGGGAGTTGCATTAAACACGGATGGAACAGAAGAACCAGAAATTCAAAACAGAATAGTAAAGGGAAACAAAGCTTACTTTTCACTTGCCCATGTGTTGCGCTCCAAAAACACACACTGGAGATCGAAATTCAGGGTCTACAAAACTATTATCAGACCAATAGTATGTTATGGATGTGAGACATGGCTGATGATAGAAGACACAAAATGAAAGCTAGAAGTATTTAAAAGAACAGACCTAAGAAAGATATTTGGACCTATTAATGAAAACGGACTGTGGAGATCCAGGTACAACCATGAACTTTACCAACTGTTCAAAGAGTCACCGATCTCAGAATTCGTAAAACTTCAGAGACTTCAATTTGCTGGTTATGTAGGTAGTGGGAATGGAGACTGGAAGATTGCCAAAAAAGCCCTAGATAGTAAAATGCGGGGCGCAAGACCAAAAGGAAGGACACGGAAAAGGTGAGAGGATGAAGTGGCAGCGAAAGCGCAAAATTTGCTAGACGTGAGAACCTGGAGACGATCGGCGCGGGACCGACAAGGTTGGAGGCATATTTTGAAGAAGTCTAAGGCTCGATTTGGGCTGTAGCGCCATTGGAGAAAGAGAGAGAGATTATGCCTCTTGATCTATAGGTAAATATTTCCATAACCTCCAAGGTGCTACTTTCAGAAAAATTTTAGTTCTCGACTTTCGTGAGCAACAAAGTATCAATTTATTAATGATATGTTGACCGCAAATATTTATATTATTGTTTATATTCACAATTTGTTTTTTCAAAATTGTATTAATATGTTTATCAGTTAGAGTCCAACATAATTGATGGGCGTTATTTTTATAAATACAAATAGTGAAAATAAAATTAGTAACTACTGTATAAATCACTTTAGACGCAATGCTTTTATCATATCTTTTCAGTGGAATTCCAGCTTGTGGTTTCCTCTAGCAGATAACAGAGTCAAATATTTTAAACTTCGTGGTACATCTTTTTGTATAAACGGTAATTTTTAAATGCATCAGAAAACATAATAAACAGTAGTTTTATAAATGAGAGAACAGCAAAGCAAAAGATATATTCCGTAGTGCTAAAGAACTGGTAATAAAAGTATGGAGCTAAATAGAATTCGACTGTTAAGTGAAGATAATTTGTTGAAGGCAATTAAAGACGTGAGTAATGTTCGTTTTTTTTTTCGGATTTTTATTTTTATTCCGTCATCATTCAGAATCGGATTACCTAATTAAATTTTTTTCCATGGTCACACCAATATTATCCGGTCTGCTTGACAAATTGCGTTTCCGATTAAAAATTCTTTGATCTGTCCTATTTCTTTTAGCCCTACTTCTAGAAACAACTACGCGATATTACGTATTGGTTGATTGATCACATCTGCGTTGAACGAGTTGTAAAAGTCTTAACCTAAGCTCTCTAATTTTAGCATCAATGTGTGCCACACCTAGACTTTACTTAATCAATTCATTGTTAATTTTCTTCGTTTTTGGCACTCTAACCACTTCACTGATCCATATAAGCGTTTTCATTCCTGTAACATGCATTGATTATTCTTTCTTTGTTTGATTAGAATTTTTCTATCACGTAATACACAACTCGTGTCTTTCATTACTATGTGTAATACCGATCCTAGATACTTAAAACTATTACTTTTAGCAATCATTACGCCATACAAGTTGATCATCTCATTTGCAGTACAAACTCCGTCTTTAAATAAACATTTAGGCCAATTAAGTTGGATTTTTACTCAACACAACTGTACAGACGTGTTTGACAGTTTAAATGTGTAGTAAGAGATATTACAAAAAGACTCTCATCTAGGGATTCATCAAATTTTTAGTGGGAATATTTTTAACTCAACTTAACTCAACTCAATACGCCAAAATCTTTATTTGGCTCATAACTTAAAAGCTTGTCTATTTAGAGATTTGACGTCAACAAATAACTTAAAAAAAAGTTACACAAAATGAGATATGCTAAATTAAAATCGGATGATAAACAAAAAAGTTATTGCAAAATTAACAACATCGCTGTTTTTGAATATTGTTAATAATTTTTTATTTTTTATTGTTTATTAAAATTTATTGAAATGTACCTGAACTTAAGGGTCTTATCGTGTTTGAATTGTGTGCAAAAGATGGGCCAGATCGGTTGAATAGTTTTTGCTAAATTTAATTTCTTGATTGTTGAAATTGGTGAATGGTGAATTTTTGAAAAATGAGCTAATTTCTAAGCCCGGTCCAGACAATTTGACTAAATATATCTGAATAACCCAGAGCTTATTTTTTTTTGTTAAGACGTATATTAATACCATTGCGAAAAAGAGGGAGAAAAAAAATTACGTTTATTATGTACACAAAATGATTTAATAATAAATAGCACCTTTTAAGCTTATAAACATTTACAGTAACATTATAGTACAGTCAAATTAAATCACAAGAAATATACGGAAAACTGGATAAAAACACAACGTTTAGAAAAAAAAAGAGGTCTTATGACCTTTAGGAGCCAAGATAGCCGCTTTTTTAAATCATTGTTACGTTATTTATTAACATTAAGTCTGAAATTAACCAATCTTTTATAAGAAAAGTCAAAGTTTTTAACAAAGCTTTTAACAAACAAAATTATTGAAAATTGTTTAATCAGGAGTGTTGTAAACAAAGAGTACTTTTCGTTCCGACTCGAGTAAAATGAGTGAGGATAGCCGGGTACACGTAAACTCATCACCAATTACTATAAATACCCTTTGACATAGTACAAACTCATCACCGCCATAAAAGTAGGGTTTTCAAAATAGACCCTGAGAGATCGGTAAACTGATCACTGGCGTACCTGCACCCCGGATCAGGTGTAGACCATAAAATCCCAGCAAACGGCTAGTTTTTGCTAATTTCACAGTATAATCCAAATCCAGATGTCTTAAATGCAACTGCAATTTATTGGTTTTAATTTGGGAATTCCACAAAATTCTATTGATAGCTACCTAAAATCATGCGAAATGAAAAATTTCTGTTCATTTGCCCTTGTTTCTTCAACATGGATAGTGAACTGCTAATTGATTACGTCTTGAGCCAACGCGGACAAAAAATAATGATTATCAATAATTTCAAATTTCAATAAAACTCTAAAAAAATCGAATTGCCTTTTGTGGACTTGTGCGACGAAAGGGTGTAAGGCTAAATGTCATACAACTGGTGAGTAGAAATTTTATACCGTTTTTGTTTAGTTGTTTCGCACTAGTTTTCGCGAATCGTCCTAATCAAACAGGTAAACAATATATACAGGGTATCCAATTAAGTCGGCACCATATGTGAAACCTTTTTATTTTTAGTTTTATGAATTTTGTTATATAAAATAATGATGTTACACAAAAAGTTTTGAATGATGTAAAACCTAGAATACAACGATCAGATATTAAATTTTTTTAGTTGTATACGCGGTTTGTCAAAAAAATGAATTGTGGATATTCTCAAGTCTTAATAAAATTCATGTTGTTTAACGAACCGCGTAAATGACTGAAGAATACTAATATCTGATTCTGATGATTGAAGTTTTAGATCATTCAGAACTAGAGAATAAATTTTTCTTCATAAAACTAAAATTAAAAAAATTTTCTATATGGTACCGACTATATATATATATATATATATATATATATATATATATATATATATATATATATATACATGAAAAAGCGATAAACGCTTGTAGTCAACGCTGATCAGTTAAACTACAAAACACAACTATTTGGGTGTGCAGTTGAAGATAGGACAAAGAAGTACTCTGTTTAGTCTACCAAGCTTTCGCAAATCTTTATTTGCATCATCAGGGTGCTACAATAAACAAAATTAGTACAAATTACAGAATAAAAATTATTTTGTATCTTACACTAATTGAGGTTAATTGTCATGATGTTTATAAAATGAAATGAACAACTCATCTGACTCCTACAAATAATGGCGAAAACTAACCAAAAAATGTAAAAAAATTGCTTTTAAAAGCACTCTAATATGCGTTGATGATTACTTCAAATTTAAAAATTTCCGCCAATGATGCCATAAAATGTAAAGCTTTGCACGTGTAAAAAATTAAGTTTCCTTCGACTTCAATGCACTAATAGCACACTTAAGTTTTTAGCTTTTCCTATTTTTTAGACATTTTATATTTAGGTACTTCCTGTCCAAAATCGTCTATTATTTTCGAGATAGTCAAATAACGCCAAAACAGTAAGACTTAGACCGAATATATGCTTAACAAATTATTTCGAGAATTCAATGAGGAATATAAAAATGCAATGAAAATCAAATAACGAAGTTGGGACTACTTCCGATATAAACAAAAATAGCACATGTTGACAAATATTTTCATTTTAAAGTTCACTATCGAAATCCTATGTAACAAAATGTTTAGATCTTAAAACCATTTAGATTGGCAGATACGTCTAATAGGCCACACCGTGAGACATATTAATATCTCAGTTAAATTTTAAAGCAACTTGCTTAAAATAATTTCTGATTTTATTAAATTATCACATAAACGAGAAGTATAACAGGTAAGAGGCAATCTTTCGCATTAGAAACCAGGCAAAAATCCCGGTGATGAGTTTACCTATCTGCGGTGATGAGTTTACCAATCTCCAAAGGATGCCGGTGATCAGTTTACTATATCTCCGACGGTCTAATAATTTTATGGGGGGCTATATAGTGATGAGTTCGTACACGTCCGGATAGCCGAATGATGTGCCAGCCACGCTTTTTAAAAATTCAACAAGTTTCAAGATAGAGCGCTCGGAAAAAAATACCATATTCGTAATAAATAAATAAATAACATAAATCGTTGGATTGGAAGAAGAAGAGCCATCGAACGGCCAGCAAGATCCCCGGATTTAATAAATTTAGATTATTTTTATGTTATTTAGTTATTTAAAAAGCATATTAAGCAAAATGCATTTGGCATTTGTGGACTTGAGAAAGGCGTATGACTCTGTATGACTCTGTACCAAGGTCAGAACTATGGGAGGCAATGTACAAATTAGAAATACAGACAGAACTCATAAAAGCTACAAAAGCTCTGTATAAAGAAAATAAAGTGTTCATTAAAATGGGAACAAGAATCATAGGAGACTTCACCACAACAAAAGGGCTCCTGCAGGGTTGTTCCATATCTCCAACCCTATTCAAAATATACTTAGAGAACGCCTTGTCTACATGGAAAAGAAAATGCGAAGGCATGGGAGTACCGGTACGGAACGAATACCTATATACGTTAAGCTTTGCAGACGATCAAGCAGTGATTGCACAAGACCAAGACGACCTCAGCTACATGATAAAGAAACTACAAAAAGAATATACCAAGGCTGGCCTAGATATTAACCTCGCGAAAACCTATCTACAAGTGAAGAAGACATAGAAGATCTACAGATTGATGACAACGTAACAATCAAAGGAAAGGATAAATTCAAATACTTGGGGTTTATAATCACGAAAAGGGCAACAACAGAGGAAGAAATTATACAAAGGAAAATATGAAATGACTGCGAAGATGCTGCAGAGTAACAAGAATGGATATGACGAAATAAAGCAAAGAACATCAATAGAAACAGACATACTAACATGCATAGAACAAAAAAGACTAAAGTGGTATGGACATGTAAGAAGAACTAGTGACAGCAGATGGATAAAAAGAATAACCGAATGGAGCCCCATTCCCCAGGAGGAAGGAGGAAAAGAGGACGATCCCGAAAATCCTGGAGGAACGGAGTAGACGACGCCATTAGTAAGAGAAGTCTAAACGATAGAGAATGGGACAACAGAGAGAGATGGAAACGGTTGAGCGAGGGAAGGCAGTAAATACTGTAGAATCCCTGAATATATATGTATATATATATATTTAAAAGGAACAACGTGGTCTCGAATAGCACAAGATAGAAAAATATGGGCGCAAATGAGCGCAAATTATTAGAACAACGAATAACTAAAACATCGTCGAATAATAATAAGAACATAGAATAACATTGAAATAAGGGAGGCTGCACCGTAATTGGAAACGGTTGATAAAGCTGCACATGATGATGATGATGATGATATATTTAAAAAGCAAAGTGTATGTAAATAGGTAACAGACTATCCACGAACTGAAAGACAAAATTGCAGAAGAGATAACACTAATTTCTTCTCTTTTCTAATCGGAAACGATTAGAAAAGTCTTAGATGAATTTTCACTTATATTGAATATCTGTTTCCAAAGACAAGGTGGTCATATTGAACACCACCTTTCATTTTTTTCTTTAGGTGCTTTCTGTTTATACAGCTATATTAATTACAAAATAAACATTTTAAATCGTTGGTGCATGTAATATAAATAACCACCATTTTTATACTATTTCATACTGGGTGTCACAGATATCTTTATGTTTCCGTACTTGACGCGCGCATTGTATAAATAAAATTGCAAAATTTTTATATATAAAACGTGGAAAATAGCAAGTTCATTAGCGAAAGCGAATTGTTAATTATTTAAATTATTTTTTACAATGTATTTGCAACATTATTTGGTTATAACTTAACTTATTTGGTCTAAAGGTGGCACCTTTTTGGACGCGCGATAAATTGTTTAATTCTACTATATTATAGAATCTTTCCTGGTTAATTAATTTCATTTCTTTTAGAGCGGCAATGACGATATTGCAAATCTGTTAAAAGACAAAGGTATAGATGGAAAATCATTCTTGGTAAGAAATAAAACCGTTGCTAAAAACAAACTACCTGTTTAAACAATTTGATTTTAGGAATTTCAAGAACTACAAGCAATAAGTTGGAAGTTACCTCGAATTCAAGTTAAAAATCTAACTACATTCATAAGTCAAGTGAAACAAGATCCTTCGGTTCTCGTAAATTGCCTACCCGATCCTCAACCTTTTTCGCCACGCCGTGTTTTTCCAGTTCCAGGTAAATCCACTGTAGTTAAACCTCCAGTCAAATTACCCAATATACCGCACATTGAAAGTAATAATACTCGGTTTAATAAACCTCCTTTGGAGCTTAAGTTTCCTCTAAGCAGCCCCGATGTACCCCCTGTACCAAAACCTATAGAAAACCAACCGCCTGCTAAATCAGAATCTGGAATGTCAATTGCCAGAATAAAAGAAAGGCCGGCTTTTCCATTACCACGAAGAGCTAGTACCAAACCAATCGAACCTCCTGATGATCCGCAGGTCGATTACGGATACCTGACACCAGACGATATTGGCACCAAATACCCATCTTTCGCAGATCAATCTGCTCCAAAACAAAGAGTACTTCCATCCTCAAATAATAAATTATCAAAAGCCTTAAATACCACCAACAACCATCAAATAAACGTTGCTAGTGAAGATGATGCTCCAGCTTTGCCCCCGTTAAGAAACTTGCCGCGTATAGAATCTAAAAAATCACCAGTAGGGAATAGAAAATTACCACCTGTTCCACCTGAAAGCCCTGACATAAAGAGAAGGTCAGCAAGTTTAGAACCTCCTACAAATCGTAGATTTCAACAAGTTGCCCCTGTAGAGCCAGAAGATGAAAACGACGATAATAATATTTATGATGATGTACTAGAAGAGCAGAAACATAAGAAACAAGAACTGGTAAGTCATACTGTCTTTTTTATCCATATATTATCTAACTCAATATTTTCCTGTGGTTACTTTTTTATGTGTTATAACCAAGTGTTAATAATCAAGTTTTAGACATGTACATTAATATACTTGACTATTGTTTTATCTAAAATAGCAATTCCTTTTTATACACATTTGATTCGATTTAATTTTCATCATCTTTTGTGTGCGTCCCACATGAAGCCTTTATCCAGGGTAGTGAGTTAGGTGGTGGTTTATAATTACATATTAACAAATAATGATCAAAAATGCACTCTTGTACTATTTTTCGTCAATAAAAAGAAAAGTATTTACGATTAAATTTAAAATATTTATCTAATAATTCGTGTAAGAAAATTCGTGCCTTTTATTAATGTTGATATACATGTTTGTAAACTTTTGTAAAAATGAATCGTTTCATGTGTTTGGGTTCAATTATTGGTTCAAGTAATGGGTCCAATGTAAAAAACCGAAAATATTTGCTTTTTGCGCCCATATTTTTGTCTATAACTCGAGTGTTATTGCTAGTACAAAAAATACTTATAGGAAGTAAAAGTTTACATAATAATCCCAATATTTGGGAAAAGTGCAAAAAAGGGAGTTTCTCTTAAATTTTTCGTCCCCTCAGACATAACTTACAGCCTTTATATTTTGCCTAAAAAACTTAATACGACTGAAATATTTGCTAAATTTCGTTAGAATCGATTTAACAGTTTTGGAATTCAAGTTCTTAAAAAAATTGCAAAATTTCCAAATATTGCTATGCCCAAAATATTTATAATAATGTCTTATCTGGGACATATAGTAAGGGGAAGTCGATATAAAATATTACAACTGATCCTTAAAGGCAAAATAGAGGGTCGTGGAGGTGTAGGAAGAAAACAAGTTTCTTGGTTAAAAAACATTCGTGAATGGACACAGATATCAAATGCAGGACAATTATTCCATATTGCAGATCGAGAAGCCTTCGCAATGGTGATCGCCAACGTTGGATAATTTTGATATGGCACGCGAAGAAGAAGAAGTAAGTCAATACCATATTGAGGATACTTTTATGTTTTAAATAGAATACATATAAAATCAGATTTTGGTGTTTATTGAGAGTAAACTAAACGTAAGACCAAATACTTACCATGTCGGGATAGTATCATGAGTTTTTTTTCTAATTTTTCCTCAGATTTCAGTGGCGGATCCAAGGGGGGGGTCACTGGGGTCATGACCACCTCCAAAACAAAATTATATATCAATCAAATAATCTTAAAAAAAATAATTTAAAACCCATCAACCCTATAAGCAGGAAGTCAAGAGTTAAAATGATTCAAACTCATTTATTCTAGGGGTAAGTGTGGAATTATACGGTAGCCTTTTTAAATTGCTCTTTAAAAAAATCAACAATTCTAATTAGAGTAATACCTCGACTAAGACGTCTACGAATTCAGAGTTACGCGATTTTCAAATTTTGTCAATTCGTCATTTGAGTGCCAAAGAATCGTTCGATTATCGATGAGATAGAATTACCGTCCACACATTATTGCTCATTCAATGTAAATAACATGACTTTTCGCACGAAATCCGCACATTTTTGTTTTCTATTAGGTATTTCTTATCTTCAGTTTTGTCTACGAATTGGTTGTTTGTAATTTAAATATGTATTATAATTATTAATAATGTGTGCTACATTTTATAATTTATCTATAATAAATATCAAAGTGAATATTGTTATTGCATTAGCTCTGTCTGATACGTTAGTGAATACAAATAAAGGAACTGGGGGGCTGCTGTCCAAGATATTTGTGAAACTGTGAAACAGTAGTTTGTCTTAGTGATGTTTTAGGTACAACTGTATCACTTATTCGCCTTCTTCGGTCACCAAAATTAGATTTTAAGTAGGCTACTGAGGCCATAGAGGACACTAAATGCATTCTTCAAAATAAAAGATCAAATGCTGAATCTGTTTTTAGCAAACTTTACTCTGAAGTAAACAAATAGCTGAACAACTAGACATTGAACTGAAGACGCCTCGTATAGTTTCTCGTCAAACCTGTCGTCAAAACCAATCTGCTAACTCTTGTGAAGAATATTTCCGAAGATCTATTTATTTACCCCTTTTAGACAATATCTTAACTGATTTAGAAGAACAACTTTCACCAAAAGTTATGAATCTATTTAATCTTCGAGTTACCTAAAACTGATAACACACCAGAAGATAAAGTTGCATTAAAAAAAATTGTTGACACCTTCCAGGATATTATTGGAGCAACTATTTACTGCATATTCCACAGTAGAACAAGAGTTTTCACTGTGGATTCAAAAGTGGAAAAGAGTCGTGCAAAATAATTGAAAACTTCCTGATTGTATTTTAGAAGTATTAGAAAATTGCGATATTCATATGTATTCAAATATCAGAATATTTCTGCAAATATTAATTACACTGCTAGTCAGTGCAGCAACAACGGAGCGTTCTACGCTTAAGCGTCTAAAGACTTGGCTTAGAAATAGAACTTCTGCGGAAAGGTTAACTGGTTTAGCACTCATCAATGTGTATCCTGAAATTTCTCTAGATGCTGATGCAATCATATAGCGATTTGCTAAATCGGATAGGCGAAAAGAATACATTTTTATAAAATTATATAATATTTACTTATCTTATTCTTATAGTATTTTTAATCACTGAATTTTTATTTACCTCTCGTTGTCGGCTATTGCTGACAATTCGTGAGAAAAATTTCAATACTGAGTACAAAAATATTTTACTCATTTATAGCCTATTATGCCTAATAATTATAGAAATAACTATTCCTTAATTATATTATGTTTTTTGTTGAATAAATCAATTTAAATAAAATGCTGTTTACACTTATTCTTAAGATTTCTTCTTCATTACAGAAGGGTGGCTATAACTACAGCAAATTGCTCTCTATCTTGAGCTGTTCTTAGTATTGAATGTGTGTCCATGCCTGTCCAGTCTCTTACATTCTTCAGCCAGGAGCATTTTTTTCTTTTTGGACCTCTTTTTCCTTCTACTTTCCCTTCCATTATGAGTCGTAGAAAATTATATTTTTCTTCTCTGTAAATATATCCTAGATAACTCGTTTTTCTGTTGTTTACAATATTTAGGAGTTCTCTCTCAGTCCTCATTCTTCTCAGCACTTCGTTATTGGTCACGTGCTCTGTCCACGAAATCTTCAGCATTCTTCGAAAAACTCACATTTCAAAGGCTTCTATACGCCTCATACTTGTAATTCCGAGAGTCCATGTTGCCACTCCGTATAGCAATAAGGAATAAATGAATGTTTTTACAAATTAATATCGGATATCCAACGATAAGAAAGAGTTTATTAGGAATGTTAAATACATTAATTAATGTTTACACTTACATTGAGATATTGTATTTAAATTACTTAACTTTGGTTTATACTTATTTATCCTTCGTTTGTTCTTGATTTTGTAGCTATGGGATAGGTGGGCTTAAATTGTCTTTAAAATAACTAGTTTAAATTGACAGTCCTTGATTTTTCAGTATTTATATTTTAATAACGTTCCTTTGGTTTAATAGTCTTGTACACTTGATTTTACTGTCATAGAGTATGTCGGTTTAAATTATTATTTTTTGTTTAAGTTTATGATCCCTTAATGTTGTACCCTTCTTTGCACCCGTAGGGTATTTGGGTTTTAATAACTTTTCATTTGTTTAATATATCGCTTAAAATAATTATTGAGAAAATGGTTCCCTTACATGAGGCACAAATTATATCAATCGTAAAGGTGCAAAAATCTTAATTCTATATCAAAATCACTCTCAAGAACCACCCCCCCCCCCCGCGACAAAATATTTCTAGGGATCAGCCATTGAAAGGTGCAAAAATTTAAATCCTGTATCAAAATCACACTCAAGACCCATGACCCCCCCTGACAAAAATTTCTGGATCCTCCATTGCATGCTTTACTGCGGAATCACTAACAGGAGAATTTTACTGTCATCATTGTATGTGGTTGTCTTTTTAAAGACGGAACACATGCTATGCCTTTTTCTGACGGGTATTCTTAAGTTAAAGTTTATTTCATATAATTGAATGAACTATTTTACAATAAAGTCGTCCCAGGAACGCAACTCAACAATACTGGCAAAACTATTTTAAAGTCGTCTACTTTAAAAATGTATAATATATGTCTGAATTATAAATGATAATAATTAAATAATAAATACGAGAATTTTTCATTAAGTATCAAAAAACAAAATTTGTTTAATTTATTAATGTTTTGTATTTTGAGAACGATTTCCGAAGTGGAACTCGAAACGTCAAAAATAATTTTAAACTTAAATTGTGGCTTATTCCCAACGAAAATAGTAATTGCATTAAGATGACACAAGAAAATAGCTTCAGAACAGGGTACTTTTTTGTTTATTCCCTATGTATACTCAAAGATTCCTTTCTCTTCCTTTTAATTTTTAGATCTTGAAGAACGAGTGTTTTGGAAGAACAATTGAAACAATTTTGATGAGATATCTTTGTAGTAGCCTTTCACTACTCTCAATTTTGTACCAAATGTGTTCTACAAACGCTTTTACTTTATGCTAGACTTCCAAAAATAAATACACAGTTCAGTTACAGTTCTCCAGAATTATCCAATCCACATCCTGCTCTGCAGATGGAATATCTGCATGCTTTTATTAAAGCATGAAATAGTTAAATACTACGCTTAGGTACCGTAATTTCGGGTGACTTTGACTCACTTTCGAAGTTTGAACGTAGATTTCAGTATTCTAAATACATAAAAGTATATTTCTTAATTTATTTGTATTTGAGTTTTTAACTACTTTTTTACAAAAATTCACTGAAACACAACGAAGCGCTTACTTTCTTACAAAAAAAATAAAAATGTGGTGTGCAAAGTCACCCGCTGGTGTCGGGTGACTTTGTTTCAAGCTACATTTTTCATTAATTCTCTGTGATTATTAGTGTTTGGGCTTAAGTCACCCTACAAGATGAATAATAAATAAACATTTTATTAGTTAAAAAAATATTTATTTAAATTTCAAACAAAAAAAAACTAAAACTAAAATGAAACTCTACATAGGACCCTCGGTTTACAAAGAACATCATTTTTAAACAAAAAATGAACAATAAAACAATTTACAAGCTTGTTTTTGAATCTGGAAAGAAATATCGGTTATGTACAAGTTCCAATTGCTCTGTGAAATCAATATTACCCAGGTGGTAGGATTTTCTTACGTTGACTTCGGGCCGTTGCCACAAACTTCAATTTTGCCAAGTTTTAAAGTACTTATTGGCACTCCAAATTCTATTGCAGCTTTTCTTTGAGGTAGGACTCCATTTCTGATAGCTTCTAGAGCTCTTTCTACTGTGTCTGCCATGTAATTTCCATAATTTCTACTACCAGCAACACGTTTGTAATTTGAGGGCATCTAAAAAAAGTCGTTAGTTCTATACAGTTAACAAACTCTGCAGTTGTTACAAGGCTAAATTCAAATTAAAAATCAGCATTTACTTACTTCAATTTAAATATAGAACCAACGATAAACCAAAATCCAACATTCAACAAACTGGGCCAAAGTCACCCGAAAACCGTTAAATTCTGTACCACTTTGCAAATATAACAACCGACCTTATTAGCATCTACGTTTAGACTGAAATACTGACGCCAGGCGGGTAAGAATTCACAGATATTCAATGTGCAGCTATGCAATTAATCTTACTCTTGGAAGTATTATTGGTTGCCAACCAATTTTTACAGTCAAGAAATCTTACGTAAAATGGCTATATTTTAAAAATTCATTTTTTTCTTATTATAACCAGTATTACCGTGATTTATTAAAATTTTCCTAAAGTTAATATGGTACTGATGGTGAGGTATAATGAAATTTACATGATAATATAGTACATACGCACTAGTTACTAAAATATCTTTTTCCCAAAATGAGCCAAAGTCACCCTGGCGGGCCAAAGTCACCCGAAATTACGGTACATGAATTTAGGTACTTTTATTTTTCTGTATGTAACAAATACAACTGTTTTAGTTCCTAGTTAATACTGACGATTATTCATATTTATATACCTACATTTTTAGACACCTGGCGCTGTACAAAAACCTTTTGAGCCGGTCAAAAAGCATCCAAGCAATATTCCGGAAAATATCAATAACAATACACTTGATAGAGATAGCCAGAATAAACGAGGGAATTTCTTGGGAAATCTTGGTAAACTTTTGGCAGAAAAATGGACTCCTCCAAAAACCGAAAATACAATCAGTTACAACTACGAGAATCATATGCTGAAAAGTGAGACTACACCTACATCAAAATCTACGTTTTCGTTTAAAGATCGTCCATTACCAGAAATTCCGAAAGAGTATCAACCAACATACAGAAAAAATTCATTCAAAGATACAGAAACTGTTTCAAGTAATCAGAATACATTATCGCGCAATAATAGAGAAAAGGGAAAGGGATACAATCAACCTCAAACAGTCAAACATTTTCAACAAAGAATAAATCCTGAAGCCGAACATGCAGACAACGAACACGAAGATGAGGAGCAGGTTTATGAAAATGTCAACGAACAAAATAATTCTAACACATCAGGTAACTTCTTTATTTTTTGTCAGTAGCTATTCATTTTAAACGTTTTCTGTTCATTTATTTGAGATATGCTTTACCAAATTCTACGGTTATCAAATGTTCATTCTGGCCTGAGATCTATTTGTAAAAAAGCTATTTTTTGAGCAAAAGGAAGAAAATTTGTTTTGAGGTCTGTAACCTTTTTCCGCAATTATTAAAATAACCTCAAAAATGGACGCTATGACTTCACACATATGGCTTATGATAAATTGTGTTTTCAATAAATATATGCTTATAAGTATCTGCTTTCACGACCGGCGTACCGTTAAATTTTTACTGCGTTACATTTTTACTCTAGAGTAAAATTATAACGTTAAATTTTTACTCTATAGTAGAAGCTACAGTTAGAATGCAGTGTAGGTAAGATATGCAATGTATTTCGAACCAAACAATAACATGAAGAAAAATACTATAAAAAAAAGTAAAATATATCAAACACACCTTGTCAATATTTATCAATTTTCAATAGCTTCCATTGTAAACACATTCTTTGGGAAATAAATAAAGTCATTAGAAGAAGCGAATCAGTTTTAATCCCCATTGTCCATGCAAAGGAAATGTCTCTTCGTCGATTAGGGTACTGGCTATTAGGCCAAAAACTTATTGGCAATAACTGTGAAAGCTCAGTTCTTTTTTTTTGTTTAAATGGCATAGGCAAGTGCCATACAGCTAGTCACAACATGAAAATATTCTACCCAGAAGATTGTGTAGTACAATATAAAAAGATACTATAAATTTCAAACTTAAGTAGCATTACAAATTTTAAGCATTAAAATTATTATTAAGGATAGGATAGAGATAAAACATGGACACTCGTTTCTCGTCTAGGGATCCATCAAGACATTGCTTTTAAGACAAACTAGATTGGGTCACGGATAAAAGGTAATAACAAATGGGGTAAAACAGAGGTTAGGATTCTAATTACAGTTAAATATTAAGCTTACTTTTGCAAATAAATTCCATCAAACATTCATTTACAACTCTTATATTTAGAGATAGCAGATAGCACATATTGTACGGAGGAAAAATTTTGATGTTTACCAAATTTTTTATTAGAATTTCAGTTTGTTTTGTGTATTTTTTACATTCGAAGAAAATGTGATCTAGATCACCTTCTTTTTGACAGTCTGGACATAATGGATGACTAGGATAGCAGGCGTGTCCAAATTTTATTCTAATTATGGATGTTATATACCTTCGTGGAACAGAATAATTTTTAAACCAATAATCACTTGGGATTAAAGGCTGTATAGAAGCATATTGCGAGGAAGACTGCGTACTATATATATTCCAAGATTGTTTCCATTTACTATTGATATTATTTTTAATTATTGTTAATGCGTCTTGTCTACAGATTTGGTGACCAGCTTGCGTTCCGGTATCAATGGCCTTTTTAGCTAATAGGTCAACATGTTCGTTGTATTTAAGACCTATATGTGCTTTAACCCACAAAAAATGAACAACTCTTCGGTTTTTATAAATGTCATAAACAAGTTTTTTAATTTGAAAGACATATTTATATGAGTTATTACTAGGAAAATTTAAAGTTTCAATGGCTAACATAACAGACAATGAGTCAGATACTATTGTAACAGATGTATTCTGAGTGTTTTCAAAGTATCTTAATGCTTCATATATTGCTACAGCTTCAGCACTAAAAATTGAAAATCTAGGATTTAGTCGACAAAGTTTTTCGGTATTAGTTGATGGAATGTAGAAAGCACACCCAGTACCAACAATAGAATTTGAGGCATCCGTATAAATAACTAAAGAGTCTGACAGACTAGATAAACAGGACCTCAAAATATTCGAGCTAACAGAAGAATTTACATGGTAATTCGGTTGTATCACAGTAATGGGTTGCAAGCACGAATAAAAATGTTCGATGTTAAGATCTGATTTAAAGTCATAATCAAAATTTGTCAGGCTTCTAAAAGCCTCACAAAGTATAGGTGAGTTCTTAAGTCTCCAATATCGATTAGTTAAATCTTCTTCGTTCAGTTTTCTGATATTTGAGTAGAGAGTAGTGTTACGATTTTGTATATTAATAACAAACTTTTGACTGAGGTATTCTCTTCTATAGCCCAAGGGATTTTCTAGAGCTTCCACATGTAGAGCATTAATAGGCGTCGATTTCATGGCACCCAAACAAATACGCAATGCTGCGTTTTGAAACACATCTATTGTTTTCAGAATATGTTTACTTGCTGAACCATATAATATGCATCCATAATCGATAATTGATCTAATATAAGATCGGAAGAAAAGCAAAGAAGTTTCCACATCTGCACCCCACCATGTTTTTGTAAATGATTTGAGGAAATTTAGACCCTTCTTACATCTATCCAACATAAACTCAACGTGAAGTTTCCAAGTTAACTTGCGATCGAGAATCATTCCCAAATATTTAATTGAAGAACTGAAATTAAAATCATACCCATTCAATTTTATCTGATTTATTTTTGGGATATTGTGTCGAGTGAAAATACTAATACTTGATTTACTTGATGCAATTTCAAACCCATTTTGTTTGAACCAATTTTTGGATCTACCATGTATTTTTTCTAAAGTTTGAATGCAGTTATCGTATTTTTTGGTGTATCGTATGATTCTTAGTGCGCCAGTAAAACGTGTGATGTTAAATGTATTCAACTATCATCTGAACTTAAAAAATGGTGACAGCTTGACTATTACTGGTAAAAAAGTTTCGAAAATGTGCGGTGTGAGTGTTCGCAAAATTTATGACATTCGCGAAGAGGCCCAGCAAGGCGAACTGAAACAGTTTCCAGTCCAATTTACGTGAGAATGCTTACGATGAAGGAGTGAAATCTCTTCTTCTTCTTCTTTAAGTGCCGTGTCTCGATCGGAGGTTGGATATCATCATCACTATTTTTACTCTATCTACTGCTGCTCTGAAGAGTTCTATAGAACTGCATTTAAACCAGTCCCTTAAATTCTTCAACCATGACACTCTCCTTCTTTCTATACTCCTTCCTCCTCTTATCTTTCCCTGTATTATCAGCCTCAGCAGTTCATATCGCTGTCCCCTCATCACGTGTCCCAGATATTGTAACTTTATATTTTTATTTTGTTTATTATTTCGCATTCTTTGCCCATTTCTTGCAGTACTTCCATGTTAGTTTTCTTCTGTGTCCATGCTATTCTAAGCATTCTCCTGTAACACCACATTTCAAAGGACTGTAACTTATTTATGTGTTCTTGCTTTAATGTCCAGCTTTTAAGTCCATATTGCAGTATCGAAAACACGTAGCATCTCAGTGCTCTTACTCTAAGTTCTAATCTAAGGTGTTTGTTGCAGAGAATTGTTTTCATTTTTACAAACGCATTTCTTGCTATTTCTATCCTGGCCTTTATTTCGATTGTTTGATCTGTGAAATCTCGGATAAGGAAAATTGTCCATGATTTTTATTTGGAAAACATACCACCAACCGGTGACAGCATAATGAATAGGGTGAAGAATGATGAGGACCTTCCAGCTCCTACTAAACGACATGGGTTTTGAATATGGTAAAAGAGGTCGAGATTCGATAATGATGAAAAGAAAAGATATCATATCCTGGGGACACAACTCAGACAAATAAAAACATTGAGGAAGAAGGATAATGTTAACCTTGTTTATACCGATGAGTCTAAGACTAACGTCGGTGCTTCAGTCAAAAAGCCCTTCATAAAAGGGCTCTCTACTGGACTGAAACCTCCAACTAAAAGAGGTCCTCGGTTTGTTCTTGATGCTGAAAGCGTGACCCGAATTAACTTTCTTGGCCAAGAAGAGAACCGCTAATTACCACGACGAAATGAACGGGGATCTATATGAAATATGGTTTGAGAAGACGTTAATTCCAAACTTGGCGAAACACAAAGAAAACGTTGTCGTTTTGAAAAACGCGTCATACCACTCCCGCAAATTTGATTTCCCGAAAAAATTGTAGAATAAAAGGCAAATCAAAGATTGGCTAATCGAAAAGAACATTTTCTTCGAGAAAGATTAGCTAAAAAGTGAATTACTGGATACTGCGGTCAAATTTAGAGACAAGTACAAAATTGAAACAATTGCGGATTTGAGTTTAAGATTTTGAGACTGTCGCCTTACCTTTGCGAGCTGAATCCGATTGAGATGGTATGGAGTCAAGTGAAAAGGTATGTGGCTTCAAACGACGTCGATTTTAAAGAAAAAATTGATAAAAGAAGCTTACCAACGCGTATCTAAAGAGCAGTGGCATAATTATGTGAACCACGTCAAGAAAGTAGTAGAAAAAATGTTTGCGGTGGACAATTTGTAGGAAGATATTGAAGCGGTGATATTTAATATAGGAGATGATTCAGAGGATGAAAACGATTTAGATATGGATTGCGATTAGTTTTAATTAACGAGAAATATCTCAGATTCAATGCTCATTTGTTTTTTTAGTACTGTACGTACAGTACATTTCAGTTATGATTTTCTTGTTTATTTTAGGTATATATGTATATATGCAATATGTATAATAGCAATAGTGGTCAAATAAGATATCTTTAATCAAATAACAGGCAGATATCCAGCACAGTTTTTTATTAAAAAAACTGTACTCGATATCTGCCTTTTATTTGATTAAAGTTCATTTATTCGAGCATTCAACCACATATCACTTAAAATAAGTTATCGTCTGAAAGCTCTTACAATTCCCTGAAAACTAGTCTTTAAATTTTTAAATTTCGTCTAGTACTTTATTTGAATTATTAAAAATAAAATACTTTTGAAAATTATAATTTTTAAATAGGTAAAAGAAATAAGAATACGACTTACTCACAATCTATTTAATTCTACCACCAATGACCGGTTTCGCATACTACAATTTACTATGCATCTTCAGGTCTTACGGTACATGGTAAACTAAATGCTGAAATTACAAAAACCCGCATTAGGGTGCTGTCTGGTAAAGACAGACAGCACCCTAATGCGGGTTTGGGAATGGGAGCTACTCAGCCACAGTGGCTCCCATTGCTCCAATGTACGTTTTTTATTTAAAATGTTTAAAATAAAAAACGGCATAATTTAACAAAAAATCAGATGTAATGCAGTGAAGCTACTATTATGACCCTATAGTGATAAAATAATTTGGATCTGAAAAAAAACAGTAATACGGTTTAAAACGAACTGATTTAAATAATCGCTATACCTATGGGCCATCACAGTTTAAGGTCAAGCAGTTTACTGCTTTTAGCAGTTCCAATTCGTAATAATAAGGTGGCCCACATTACCCACTGGTTCTCATTCCTCCATCTGCCCTATGTGATTTTCGGTGATTTTTACTTCTTTTATGACTAATAAATTTACCTTTTTTCTTTCATTTATTAAAACCAGCAGATGTTGACAACATAACAAAATTTATAGATTAGAATAAAACTTAACCTTATAATTGTATATGTGTAAATATTAATTATTATTGGATGAAATAATTTGTGATATATATTTGAATGTATTTAATGCTGGACTAAAATATCTAAAGTTAATGTTTTGACATATTTCTTCTATTGGCAACAGTGAAAGTAGTATCTCAAAAGTGCACAAAAATAGTTCTGATCTAAACAGATCAGACCAGGCAAGATATATGCCATGCAAGACGGACTTGCACAGCATGAGACTTGCATAGCCTAGATGTAAAGCTATCTTAACGCTAGGTAATTTAGAGTAATTTATGAATATGTTTTCTCAAGTGTTAACGATAAAAAATCAAAGATAATTTTCAGACGAATTCGATGCCCCAGAATATGAAAACAACGAATCCTTCAGTCATAACCAAAACGTCCGCAATAAGACGTTGTTAGTAGAGGCATTGCAAAGACAATCTGCAAAATCAAACGAGTCAACAAGAAAACAAATTGATGACAAATCTTCACACAATGTGCCAACTACACCAGATTTTGTTAAAGAAGAAAGAGAGGGTGGGGTATTTTATGGAAATATCGACCAACCTAGATCATTTCCGTATTCTTCTAAGCGATCTCCATTTAGAAGTAATGTTCCTTCGATTGGAGAAGATGACACAGATGCACCAGAATATGGGAATATAGATGAGTCGGATACCAATACCAGTTTAACTCAAGAAAGGCGACTGGCAACAAATAGAAGTAAGTAGAAGAGGTGAATGCTTTTAAGCTTTTTTTATACAGTATGGTTTTTAATTTATACTAAACCGTTTTCACTGAAAATATCATCTTCTTTTTCTACTTTTGTTTTTAATTAGTCATACTTCATATTTTTCTTTAACGTTTTTTTTATGATGTATTATTATCTGCAAAACCTCTAAAAGTTATCTATAAAGGAACAGCTGTTGAATCTTGTTGTCATTGTTGAGCTATCTGTTGAAACAGCTGTAGTAATAAAAACATTGTAATGAATTTTGTGGAAAGTTTTTAAAGCAAAAGTTTTCAGTGTTTTATTGTTAGATAAAATGAATTTTTATCAAGTAAAGGTCGAATCCATCACTTATTTATAGTAACAGTTTTTTTTTTAATTATAATAACCAAAGAACTCTATAATTATTTTGTATTTCAGCCAATTTTAACTCGCCAGCCAGCCAAAAACCACTGAACCAAACTCAAACCCAGTCAGCGGTGAGAACTTCTGTACCGAGTATACTAGCTTTAAAATTAAACGAAGCTTTAAAAGCTCGAGAAAAAAAACTTCAAGAAAACATTAACAAAAATGCGCCTAATAAAAATAATTTTGCAAAAATTGCTCCTCCGAATGAGAGCGATAGCGAAGATAATAAATCTGAAAGAATTATTGGGTTAAGAAAACGCATACCTGAGGATTCGTTCGCCAACCAAGCTTTTTATGGAAATGTAAACGATTCCATTAGACAAGAATTACATGAACATCGTCCAGAATTAGAAGAGGAACGAAAGACTAATGCTGACTTAATTTGTAAGTAAATTTAAGGAGTTAATTTATTTAAATAGATTAGATATACATTTTTCAAGTTCCTGATTATAGTTCCCGAAGTTGTAGTTGCCTCCACATACTATGGAGTTGCCTTAGTCATTTTGATCTACTAAAGTTCATTTATATTTTGTTTTGGCGTAAGTTGCCTTGGTATCTTTTAGTGTTTGGATCAGGAATTTTCGATTGATATTATCATTGACACTCTTAAAGTAATTGAAGAGGTGGTGAGTATCTAAATCAGGGGTTCCTAAACTGGGGGCGTGAGACAAGTTGACATTTTTCTAAAATTCTAAATTAACCGTGATGTTTAGAAAATTAAAACAAACCACTGTAACATCTGACTTTACTAAATAAACTTGAAATCGAAGGCTTGAAAGAATGGAATGTGAGCTGTTCAATGTGACAATAGCGCGCATTTGGCAACCGAGCATTTCCAGGAACTGCCTTCCTCCTTCCCTCCCACGCCAGACATAGACCAGCTAACTTTAGCTAACCAATTGTGACTCAGTGTTTGAGATACCTCGGACCTAGCGTAATTTGAAGGTCAGAAGATATTGTAGTCAAGATGAGCTCAGCAAAGAAACGCAAGTATAATGATGATTATATCAAATACGGATTTATTTCTATGCTTAAAGATAATTTCGAACACCCTGTGTGTAATTTGCTGTGAAGTATTATGCAATGAGACCTAATCGTCTCGAAAGACATTTGTTATCCAAACATAACTTTTTTAAGAACAAACCAAAGGAATTTCTTGCTACAAAATCTGAAAATTTAAAACGCATGAAGTTGGATAGTACTGGTTCTACTGCCCAGTCATCTGAAAAAGTGCTTGAAGCTTCAGATGAGCTATCACTTCTTATTGCTAAAGAAAAGAATAGCCATATTATTGGGGAGATGCTTGTTAAACCGTATCTGTTAAAGGCAGTTGATATTGTTCTTGAAACACTGAGTAAGCAAAAGTTATCGCAAATATCTCTTTTTGAAAACACTGTGAAATGCCGCAATGATGATATGGCCGAAGACATATAAAACCAAGTAGTTGATGCAGTAAAACAATCGCCATTTTTTGCTATTCAACTAGATAAGAGTACACACATAACACAATGTTCTCAGTTAATTGTTTATATGTTGGGTATATTGAAAACGAAAAATAAAACACGAGCTACTCTTTTCTACAGAGTTGGAAACCACGACAAAAGCTATTGACGTTATGAAAGCAGTGTCAGACTTTTTTTACAAACATGAACTCTCTTGGCAAAAACTAATGGGTGTATGTATGGATGGCGTGCCTTCAATGCTTGGCTCTCGCTCAGGCTTTGTGCAATTAGTAAGAGAAAAAAATTCTGATGTGACTGGGATACATTGTTTTATACTTTGACAAGCCTTGGCAGCAAAAACTTTCACAGATGAACTCAATGCTGTCTTAAAGTTGTGTATTAAAGTAGAAATTACAAAAAACAGTTCGTTAAATACTCGACTGTTTAAAACTCTTTGTGAAGATTTAGGAAGTGGTCACAAAACACTGGTATTTCATATAGCAGTACGATGGCTCTCAAAAGGAAACATGTTGGAAATATTATTTGACCTTCGAAACGAAGTAATCACCTTCTTGGAACATCAAAAGCAAACTATGAATGAACATGAAATAAGCGTGGCCTTCAAAAACATTATACCCAAGTAATATTGACTTATTTGTCAGACATCTTTGGAGACTACAATCTAGTTACTCTTCGTGATGCGATCAAGATGTATATTGAGAAATTGCAACTTTGGAGGCGTAAAATATCAGCAAACCCCTGCAATTATTTAAATTTCCCTAACGTAGAGTCAATCTCAGAAGAAACACGCTTCAAGGACATTTATGAAATATCAAGTTTGAAAATCTAAATATCAAACCATTTGGAGAATCTAATTGAAGAGTTCCAGACTTGTGACAACAGTATTTACAGAATGTCAACTGACCCATTTCATGTCCACATAGACTCCCTCTCTGAATCACTTCAAGTAAATGTTTTGCAAATAAAACATGATTCCTCTGTCAAATACAACTTTGATATGATGGACGAACCTTCACTTTGGTTTAAATGTTTCAAAGTGTATCCTATCTACGAATAGGCATACTAGTAAAGAAAATGCAAGCATATCCATCTCACTAACCAACCTAATCTATTTTTCTTTTATTAATAATATTTGTATTTTATGAAAACTGATATTGTTGTATCTTATGGCAGTATAAATAAATGTTTTTTATAAACCTCTAAACAAAAGAGGACGTGGTACAAAAAAGTTGGGGAACCCCTGGTCTATATCAAATTTAGCAGTTTTTTCTAAGATTTGTCTCAGTTTAAAGATTTGATCTATTGATGATTTCTGTATTTCTGATTGGTGATTTTGAACCGAATTGATATGACCCAACTATATGTTTCGCATACGATATTAGTCGCTGATATACTATGTTGGAAAGTATTTTATGTGCCGTATGTGGCAACGTAATTGCTCGATAATTTTCACATTGGAGGTCTCCTTTTTTGTATAACTGCACGATTATTCCAATATTCCATTCCAGTGGAAGTTATTTATTTTCCATATGCTCACTATTAATTCGTGCATTACGCATAGTAAGTCTTCGCCTTGTTTTGTCAGCTCTGCACTAATATTATCAGATCCAGGCGACTGGCTTTTTAGTTTTTGACAATTGCTTTCACTTCTACTACTGAAGGTGGGTTTGCTTCTCTTTTGTATCAAGAATCCAGTTTAATTTCGTCATCGAATTCCTTGCTATTCTCTTCGATTTCTTCCCTAAAGAAACCCGTCCCTCGCTTTAGTATTTCCCTCTATTATGTAAGCAGGCTTCCCCCTTTATCTCTACATATTCCTGTTCTTGGTTTAAAATCCTTTCTACTCTTGTTTAATTTTTGGAAGAATTTTCTATTTTCTGTCGTATTCCATCTTTTTCTTTCTTAGGTGTACTTTTTTTCTCTTCCTTTCTTAGTCTTTTATATTCTCATGTCTAATATCTCTTTCGCTGCTTCTTGTATATTGTTTTTACATGTTTTCCATTATCATGGCTAAGGAATCTGAGAGAATGGTTTAACTACATCTTATTGTAACTATTCGGAGCAACAGGCATCAAAGTTCCTATAGCTATGATGAAATCCAACCTCCGATAGAAGGAACTTTAAGAAGTAGATGAAGTAATCAATCTTGTTCATATGTTTCTGTCAAGAGCATTTGTTTAGAATCTCTATTCATAGTCTTGACTAAGATTTACTACTACTTTTTACTTTGTATATATGTCTATTCTTATCCAAAATAATTTATACCTTGATTTAAATTTATTATCTTATTCTAGGTTTTATAAAATTTTCTTGTTTTGTTTTACCTGTTTTCAAAAGTTTCTATTTGTTTCTAAAGTTTGTTCGTTTTATTGGTTTCTTCTGCATACGTTCCTTGGTATCGTTTGATTTAAATAAACAGATGTTTGAATAAATTTTTGTGATTAAAATGTAATCTAAACTATAAACTAAATATTACCTTCTGACCATAGACGTAGGTATTAACATAGACAGAGTATACTGACCGCGCCTACTGACGACAAGATCTCTTGCTCTTGCGGTTGTTCAATCGGTCTCTCTCTAGCGCATTGAAACTTCTCATTCTTTCTCCCCCTCACCAAAAAGACATAACAAACAACGTATACAGGAGTGTATTCAGCTAAGGGGTCGCCAAACACATTAATAATTTTTTAAGAAGAGACAGCAAACAACGAAATAAGAGATGATGTCGTCACTTAGCTCTAGTCATCTGACTGCTCAATCTATGTTAATATATACGTCACTATTTCTAATAGCACAACAGCTGAAAATAATTACAGGAATTTTATCGTCATCAGTGGTACTAAAGTCGTAGTTGAGTCTTGACCTTCCATAATCTGTTCGGCAAGTCATCCCTGCCCACTTTAATTTTTATGAAGGATATTACATCCTTACCGATCTTTCAATATATTTCTTATAGATATCGAAGAACCTAATGTAATTTAATTTTTAGTCAACATCAACCACGAGCCATTCTACAGAAACACGGATAGAAAAGGAGCAAAACAGCTCTTAAGGAATTTCACCGACGGTGCTTTTTTGTTTCGTCCAAGTGAAAAGTATTTCTTGGTTCTCACTATCAAATACAACAAAAAGTTTTATAATCTAGGGATAGAAAGAACAGTAAATAATAAAATTCGCTTGAATGCCGACATGAGTAGTATTTCTCCTGAATTTGAAACTTTGAAAGCGTTCGTTGAGTACTTTACCAAAGAAGCAGTCACGTTTTCAGACCAGGGTACGATTCTAGAAATATATTTGAATCCAGTTCTACCAGCTGATATTTTTTAACATAGGATATTTTATACGCAATTGTCAATATTTGTTTTTATTAAAGTAGAAAATACTAATGTATACCTTGTATTTTTTTGTTTCCATTGTTCCATCAATGTCCGTAATTAATCACTTCGATATCTCACCACCGAAATAGTTATAAATAATTACAGAAAAGAGATCCGATATTAAGATAAATTGGTGAATAACAAAACAGTTATTATCACACCATTATTACTTACTATATTATAACTACTATAACATCCAATAGTATAATGAAAAGAAATTTTAAAAATTCGGTGTCTTTTAAAACAAATTTCCCAACTACAGTTTAATTATAATTGAGTGGTAAAAAATTCTTAAAAAATGCGAGTGCAATATAATTGTGTCTTTACGTTGGTAAACGAGCTTTTATAAAGATTTTTAAGCGAGGAGAGATTTAAAGATCATTTTATTACTTTCTTGTCTTGTAAATTCCAAAAGCAATGAAATGTTTTACGGTCGGCTATTAAAAAACCCTTTTAGGTAAAATAGAACAATAAAAAATGCAGGTGTATAAAAAGTTTCGGTTCAAATTGTTTTTTATGACCATAAAAGGTGCTCAGACCATAATATTTCTTAGAATATATAAAGGAGTTTGATTTATGAGCTAATAAAAATTTTACATTTAAGACATTTAACAAAACTCGATTTTTTTGTGATAAAGTAAATGTGTTACACGGTCGGATTCTGTAAGAGCCGAATTATGAAATTACGTGGCTGTAAAAAAGGGTATGGCGATAAAGCAAAATAAAACAAATTCCTAATATACCGCCGGAAAAATAAAGTTAGTATGACAGATATAAAAAGTGTTAAAGAAAAGACATCGTAAAATTTATCAAGACACAAATACACATCTAGAAAGGAAAGATTCAGAAGCAGCTATCAAGGAAATCACCCAATGGAAATAAGTAAGATGTAGACCACAAGGAAGACACAAATCGAGATTGGATAACCAGAATAATTGAAGACTTTAGGAAGATGAGAGTAAGATAATGAGACGCAGGAAAGAATGGAGAAATATTGTAGAGGACGCCAAGAGCTAATTAATTGTAAACCTAAAAGTTAATGCGGGATATTCCCCACGACAAATGAATCGGAAGAGCCCAAAAAGGACGATAATCACATTATCGTCAGTGGATCAGTATAATAATTATTATGTAAATTATTATGTATTATGTAAAGCATGAAAAGCTGCGTACACACTTGTGCATTCATCAAGAATGAGCATGCGGTGCCGAAGAAAAGGGAAGCATATCCCCGCATGAGCAGTGAGTCAGAAGTAGACGCCCGAACACCGAACACGAAATCTAGTCTGGCCTATCAAGTCATGGTCAACCGAAAGCTACTAGTTGCCAGTTTTTCCTACACTTATATACAGAAAATCATAAAAAAAGATAAATATGCCTGATCTATATATATATATATATATATATATATATATATATATATATATATATATATATATATATATATATATATATATATATATATATATATATATTTATATATAATATAGTAATAATATTGTGAAAGTCATAATGGACCTTGCGTTAGTAAATAAAATGTTCATAAACATTAACTTTCATTTGGTCACCTTCTCTATGGCATTTTAACATCAGATGTAAACTTTAAAACTGAGGTACGCACATGGAACATTATTGTACCTATTTAGTATAAATTATCTTAGGTACGCTAATAGTTTCAAGCGGATCAGCTCTTTCGTTCAGGAACGCCATCGCATCTAAAGCAAACCATTTAGACATAGTATTTTCACGTGGGTTTTTAAGATTTAAGACTTGCCCACTATACTCAGCAGTTAATAATAAAGAATTTACTTCTTATCTGTCATCTTCCCGATTAAAAGAGCATGATAAATTGACTTGAATGTTATTCATAGTAATATTCCACTAAATTGCTTTTTTGTATCACAAATTACAATAAAGTTGTAAAAACTTAGGTACTCAATAATTTTTTCGAGAAAAACATTGTACCTATACAATGTTAAAAAAAATATTCATCAATAATAAAATTTTTCAATATTCTAACATCGGATATTTTGTTAAATAACTTTATATTTACATAAGGTAGAAGGCAGGATAAAAGTTATCTTTGTAGATGTTATTTAATTCATAGTTGAAAAACATTGTAAGTAGAGTTACAATGTTATTCATATCAGGTGTCGATATATTGTAACGTAACTTGTCTGGATGAGAAGTGGGGGATTAAAAGAGAAATAGAAAATGATATAATTCGGTACTGAAAGAAAGGGGGGAAATAAAGGGCGCCACATAGTCATTTGTCGAGGGACGAGGAAAACTCGACACTTGACCTATAAGAATTCAAATAAATTGACAGATAGGCTAAACCACCCTAGAATAAAGAAAGGAAGATTATAGGAGAGCATTAAATAAAAAAATGGCTACAAATTAACAATTTTTATTACTTAAAAGTTCAGCCAGATAGAAGTATTATGGAATGTGAACACAATAGCAAAGTAAACATAAATAAAACAAAACATATAGCGAAAAAAACAAAAAGTAAATTTAGTCAAATCAGGTAGGTATTAAACAAATACTTCTAAAATTAGATGGAATACCTTTATAACTGGGTAAAGCTGTAAGATGCTGAATTCAAATAGTAAAATTTAGCAAAGGTATTAGCAAAGAATATAGACGCTTAAGCGTCTATATTCTTTGGTATTAGCATTAGCGAAGAATAATGACGCATACGCGTCTAATATTACATCGCTGCATACTCCACAGAGTAGCAGAGTAAGTACATAGCCCCCAATATCAACGATGCAAAATGACGACACAGCTAAAAATATTTAAGAAATTTTAATTTCTATTAGGTAAATCAGTATGTAGGTATTTTTACATAAAGAATATTTTGATATTTTTCTTTAAAAAATTTGGATAGTTGACCTATTTATTCTCTTTAATAAACCTATACTTTTATAAGCTTTTATTTTTAAATACCTGTTAAAAAAAGTTTATATTTTTCCGTTAAAACAAAGGCAAGCCTCAAATCAAAATTAAATGATTAAATGCTAAGGAAATTCCGTCCAAGTTTCAATTAACTTTTTCCGCTAATATTTCTCCCACCCAAGTTCGTAATCGTAAGACGATCATTGTTTTTTGAAGAAACGTAACCAGTAAATTAGAAATTAATAACAAAAAACATTTGGAAATACCATCGAGTTTATTATGGGAAATACTTGTATTTCCTCAAAATTAGTTGAGCCACAGAATACTAAGTTGTGATTAGTATTCTGTGGTTGAGCGAATTGTCAAATAATAACACATAAAAAGAACAAGAAGAAGAAGTTCTTGTTATTGATATTTTTATTTTAGGTTATAACATAACTAACAATAAAAAAACAACTCTCGTTGAGAGACTCAACGATTTTAATTTTAATGTGCTATCACAGTTTCGGTGGTATAGACCATATAGTGTATAAAAAATCTGGTATAGACAACAACCAGTATTCTCACTCCGCTTTGGCGGCGAAAGTTGTTATTTATACCAAAGAATTTAGACGCATAATCTATATTGAAATATTTTAACTGAAACTTAGTAAGAATAAAGCTCAGATGGAATTAGATAACCATTTATGTGTTGACACCAATGATACATCTAAGTAAGTAAAAAAATAACATGCTTTACTTATTTACTTTTATAACAAATTCATTACAAATCTTATCTTCATCATTCTGGCTTTACAACCCTGCGTGGGTCCTAGCCTCCTCAAGAATTTCTTTCCAGTCGTCCCTATCCACCGCCTTCCTCCGCCAAGCATGTATTCCCATATTTCTCATGTCTTCATCCATGTTATCAAGAAACCTTGTTCTGGGTCTTCCTCTTCTCTGAAAAATGGGTCTATCAAGAAGCGTTTTTCTAGCTGGATCATTTTGTTCCATCCGCATTACATGCCCTATCCCGACCCTATGTATCGTCTTCTCCACACTCCATTGTTATTCACTGCTCCATAGCATAGTACTTTTCTTTCGAAACATACTAAAATATTATACATGACTGGGCATATTATTGTTTTGTAGAGTTTTATTTTTGTATTTCTCAATATAATTGTGGATGTAAGGAGGAAATTGAGCCCAAAATAGCATCTGTTGGACAAACAAAGTCTGTGGTTTATCTCTAAGGTACTATTATTTTCAATGTTAAGGAGTTATCCCAGGTATACAAAATCGTTCACTGCTTCGATAACATTGTTTTCTATAACAAGTGATCATAGGATTTGTGGTTGCATGCTTATTTTCATATACTTCATTTTGTTGGTGTTTATTATTAAACCCATTTTTGTAGCTGATTCTTTTAATGCTACATACGCCTTTGTACATAATTTTCCATTCTCCCAAAAAAATTGATATCATCAGCATAGGCCAGAATTTGCACTGATTTATTATATATTGAACCAATGGTTGTGATTTGTGGCATACATATTACTTTTTCCAGAACCAGATTGAACAGTATACAGGACAGAGGGTCATTATAAATCTTGCCATCAAATATTTAATCTAACAAGGTGAATTAGCATCAAATCTAGTAAAACTAATAAATAAGGCTCAAAAGTTATAATTTTCATTTGATGTATTTATAGTATTTTGAAGAAATGTTGCCATTGAAATTGTCTGTGTAAATATTCGTTCATATAAAATTAAAATATGTTATATTTTTACTTTCCATTTCTAAACCACAGCATTTCCATCAGTATGAGACTAAACTTCCATCCCAAACCCCATCCCAAACAACTTGTATTTTTTCTTTCTCTTTTAATATGTCTTATATTAGCTTCTAACAATTAATAGGTTTTTATATTACAAAAAAGAGCAATCAGAACTCTACTTAACTTGAAATACAGGGATTCATGTAGAGGTAATTTCAAAAAGCTAAACATACTAACAATGGCTGGAACATACATACATATGAATGCTTACTTTTCATTTTTAAAAATAGACATAAATTCTTGAAACACATAACAAACCATAATATTAATACATGAAACAATCTCATAAACTATAATATACCAATACATAGACTAACAGCATCTGAGAAAACCACAGAATATGCCTATATTAAATTCTTTAATAAACTGCCTTACAGCATCAAAATAGAAACTGACATAAATAAATATAGAAAGTCTGTTCAACAGTTGCTCATACATCTTGAACCATACAAAGTGGAAAAATACCCTCAAGCTGACCTGCAGGCAGACTGAATGATAGGACCCTGAAAGGGCTCTTATCTGAATCTAAATGTCACTGTTATTATTATATTTTAATATTACTTTTATGTTAAGAGTAGGTTGTAATAGCAACCATTATAAATTGTAATTGACACCATTCTCTCTATTGACAATTTATATTTGTGTGTAACTTGTGAATCCTGAGAATAAAGCTTTTTTCTATTCTATTCTATTCTAATATAATTTTCTAATAACTACATCTGAGTAAATGATGAACTGGAATTATTTTTTTTACACATACCTGTTTCATTTTTTGTTTTTACTATTTATTGGTTATTTAATGTAATTATTTCAGATTGGGACAATGTGAAGTATGTGGAGTCTCAAGTGCAAAATACACATGTCCAAAATGTGAAGTAAAAACATGTGCATTGAAGTGTAGTAAGATCCATAAATTAGAACTAAATTGTGATGGCATAAGAGATCCTACAAAGTTTATTTCTTCTGCTAAGTTTTCAAATGCGGATTTGCTCAGTGATTACAGGTTTTTAGAAGAAATTTCCAGGTCTATGAGTGGAGGTGTGAGCAAACTACTTAAACGAAATAATCATCAATCGCAGGTACTACACACTTTTAACTCTAGAAGTTTAATTCATTTATTATCAGGTGGCCAACTAAGAATGGCCCTCAGGAATGGATTATAATACAGGCTCAGGTTAAACAATTTATAAAAAGTGGTCTCCAGAAAAACCTGTAAATTATTTACAGATTGTGAGTCCACCTCTAGATAATTACTATTTTAATGTGAATAAGCCACAATTGAAGTTTAAAATAAGTTTATTGACGTTTCAATTTCTACTTAGGAAATCCTTCTCAAAATACAAACATTAATAAATTAAACAAATTTTGTTTTTTGTCGCTTGGTGAATAATCAATGGTTAATTTTGTCAGACTCATTTATATTGACCATTCAGATATATATTATACATTTTAAAGTAGATGACTTTTATAGCCCCGTAGGTTGAGTGTACATAACCTAAAAATGCATTTTTTTTTAAACCCTATAACTTTTTTTTCAGTGTTCTGAAACAAAATAGTAATCGGTGATCTGAACGCAAAAATCGGAAGGGAAGAAATATATCTACCGCACATTGGTAAATATACTCTCCATAATAATACTAATTCAAATGGACACCGAGCAGTCACCTTCGCAGCCTCAAAGAACATGATCGTAGGAAGCACATGTTTTCTACACAAAAAAATACATATGGGGACTTGGACCTCGCCTGATGGATTAACGAACAACCAAATTGATCATGTGATCATAGATGCTAGACATTTCTCCAACCTTATGGATGTCCGCACCTATCGAGGCGCCAATATTGATTCAGATCATTTTCTAGTTGGCACAAGAATTCGGGCTAGAATCTAAGAAGGAGAGAAGTACCAAAACAAGGCGCCTTAATATTGAACTCCTCAAAAACCCGCAAACGGTAGAAAGGTTTCAAAACTATATCGAAACTAAATACATAACTAAAGAGAATCTAACAATTAGTGAACAATGGGAAATGTGTAAAAATTACATTAAAGACGCAGCAAATAACATTCTAGGGCCGCAAAGACCACCACCACGCAATGAGTGGTTTGATGCTGAGTGCGAGGACATTACAAGAAGAAAGAACAATGCATATAAACTGATGCAGCAAAGAAGAACCCGAGAAAAAGAACAAAAATATAAAGATCTCAGAAGAGAAGAGAAGTACATCCACGGGGAAAAAAGCGAATTTATGAAAATAGAATATTGGAAGAACTTGAGGCATTAAAAAAGGAAAATCAAACAAGAAAATTCTATAAAAATCTAAATAAAGCAAGAAAAGTATTTAAACCAAGGATCGGACTATGTAAGGATAAGGAGGGGCATATACTCAATACAAAAGAAGAAGTATTGAAAAGGTGGTGAAACACTATAAAGAACTGCTTACTATCGAAGTAGAAGATCCAAATCAACCACCCCAGGAGCAAACAACAATACACCATTGGAGCCTCCATCAATTCAGGAAGTACGGGATGCAATAAAACATCTAAAAAATAATAAATCTCCAGGAAGTGATGGTATACCCGCGGAACTTATTAAATGTGGAGGTGCTACTCTGACTAATCATATATATATATATATATATATATATATATATATATATATATATATATATATATATATATATATATATATATATACATCCCGCTATCCGTTTAAACTCTTTTCACGTTGCAGTAATTTAGCATCACCAAGAATTGCTATCATTTTCTATTTATAAATTGTGTATGTTCGTTTAGTGCACCTTTGTAGGCTTGGCACTGTTGTCGGTTTTTCAATATTCCGATTTTTTTTATATATTTAAGTTTTTACGTCATACCTACGTTTTAACATCGAGCGGTAAAATCACTGTATTTGGCATCATTTTAGAGCCAATAGATGTTGCCGGTATTAATCCTTAAAATAATATTTTAGATACCTAAATATCGATCGCTTTGGGTTCAAGTTCAAAGAACGACATTGAAACTACCTGCTCACAAGTTGCAGTCTCAACGGGTTTTTTTCTTCGTTTAGATGTTATATTTATTCAACCTAGATATTTTTGCCCAGAGAATCGTGTAGGGGAATATTTTACATAAATTTCAATTTACAACCTGTTTAGTCGAAGCTATCGATGAATAGTTTGAGATAAATATTATGGTTTTATGGTATTGAGGCCTTAATTATTGGTTGTGATCCTGTTAATGTTTGAAATTTTGATTTCCATTCCGGAAATCGTTCTCAAAAAACGTTTTTTTGTACAAAATGTGTATACACATGTTTACATAATTTGTACAATAAACAAAGTTATTGTAAAATAATAGTGGAAATCAAAACGTTAAATATTAGTTAATTAAAAATGTAATTTTCATCTCAATAACGACCAATAATTGTGGCTTAATCACATAAAAAAATAATATTTGACTTTGACCATGCAATAAGAAAGTAGTTCACGGAACCTCGCTAAATAGTTTAAAAAAATCTTATACAGAAATTTAAATTCTAAATAGTATGAGGGGTAGCTGACGAAAAATTCGTAAAGACGTACACTTGATTTTGCTTTGTTTTTTTTTAAACAATCTTAAAAGGCAAAAAAAAATTTTTTTGCTTATAAAACGTTTTGTATACATTCTAAAGAAAAATAATTTAAATCAAAGTTGTAGACCATAAAAAGTTTTTTATGTAGAGAAATACCAAATTTAAATACATAAATAATTGATATAATTTCAAAAAACCGTAAACTTATTAAAGATATTATGTTTGTAGTAATTTATAAATGTTAATAACTTTGTTTTTTGCCTAACGACAGGTAATATAGCTACTTGAAATTATGGCAATTGATCAGTTATTAAAGTGTGCTAAATATCAAGCAGATCAAAAAATATTTTACAATTTATTCAATTTGTTTATGACAGAAACCGATTATTTAAACAACCGTACTTGTCCAAACAGTATGACTCTACAAGTATTTTGTAACTTGCAATCGATTCTTTGCGCTTTCAGTTTTAGGGTATATTAAAAAAACTTAAACATATTATTAAATTTTTTATTAAAAACAGTTTGAATAGGGGACTTTTTAGTTTTTAGACCACTTCACGTTTTTTCAGTTTCTTTGACAAGTGAGGATTGTCTATTCGCTTATTTCTTAATATGGGCTATGAGCAATTATCTAGTCAAGTCAACACTATTATAGAAGTTACCCATACTTTTCCAGTACTCATTCAGACGGTTCATCTTAATTGTCCCCATATGGAACATAAGTCCGAGAAAAGTCTTAAATTCTGTTTGTGTTGTCTCTTTCCAAAACGCAATCCTCGATTTTTCTGAACGACTTTGTGCAAATATTTCGTCAGAGTCAATCAGAGTCACTTCCATCATTCATTTAATCTACATCGTCCTCGACAGATGCTTCTAACAATGATTGTAATTCAGCAGTGGTCAATCTACGTTTATGTTCACATCTAGCTTTTTTAGATGTCGAAGGCATATTATTTACATCCATCTTTTTATAAATACTATAACTCACTTTTACGGAGGTAATTAACAATAAAAACGTTCTACTAGAAACTATCAACTTACGACTTCCAATACTATAGGCCACTTGAGGCACAATACGTTTTTACTCAATAATAGTTGCTGTATAAGAAAAATTATTTTTTAATGTGCTTCAATGAAGCACACTAGACATATTGCAGTATTGCCATCACATTCTTCACAGTATGTTTTAACTTTCTACTAGTCATGCTTCTTCTTAAAAGTTTGTAACATCTTGTACACTTTCTTCTCTTTGTATTATCTACATCGCTTTGCCTGAGATGGTATTTTTGGGTGTAACTGGTCGTGAGGGTTACAACATTTCTTTAATTGCAAATGCTTTCGCGAACTCCAGTCTGAACATAAGGATAGGTTGTCGCTTTTTTTACGTTTTCTATTATTTAGCAACTTAGAATTGACTACTACGGTATTAAATGCGGCATTAAATATTAATTTCACTGCCACTTTCCGGTACCACTTCAGAATTTTGCGTATTGGGCTTTGGTAAGAAGCCACTTGATCACTAAAATCAACACTCTTTTTCACCAAGTTATAATCGAGAATAGTTTGTGGTTTTAGTACTTGTGTATAATTTTTCTTTTCATTTGATTAAACCAAGATACAACTATTATGTTTAAATGTTGTAAGGATTAAAGCTGGTCTTTTGTCGACCCATTTTATCACTTGTAAAATCAATTATGGGGTTAAGTTTCATCGTGAGTAGCTCGTTGCAACTTTTTTAATCGAGATTTTGGTTTTACATGTTTTTATAGTAAAACATCTGCACATGAATAATTCGTTTCTTGAACAATGATTTCAATTCAACGACCAATATTCTAAAATAAGGTGTTATTACGTCGTCCGGAATATTATAAACTGGTTCTCTTTCACAAAGCATTGGAAATATGGTTTACATTCTATATTTAGAAAAATCTGTTACTGCAACTCTTGTTCGACTAAACTAAACTAAATTAATACACAAAACAAATTAATCTATTTTTTTTTATAGAAATGCAGATTCCTGTTGGATTTTTATCAGTGCGGCATGAGTCACTGGTGTCTCGTATATCCGGACCTCTTATCGCATTACAAACATAATTCTCAATTAGCAGTGCGGTACAAGATACATTTAGGTCGTATAATCTTAAAGCCGTAATAAGACCATAAGACCGTATGTTATAAATAAATATATTCCTATAAGAATTATCTTGAAAGATGAAAAAATACAATAAAAAAGTGCAATATTAAGTGTTATTAAAAAAATAATAAGTCATTCACGGGCGTACAGTTAAAAACAAAAGTTTTCAGTGTTCTATTGCTTGATTATTATTATCTGGTATTCTGAAAATGTTGACATTTTTTCCTGGTCTGATCTTCCTCAACTAACGTCATCTTTCTTATTTGGTGGGTTGTATTGTTCAGGTCTCTTTAAGTGTTTTTGTTGCTATCCATAGTGAATGATTTTTTTTAGACAATGTACTAATGTAGTGTTCAAATGTGGAATTGCGTGCATCATGTAGCGCTGATCTTAATTGTCTGATTATCTATCTCTTGCTCTTCATTTTTCGACTATTAGTTGTATAATATAATTCTGAGTGTTATTTGTGTTTTCTTGATTTGGAATTGTTAATCTTGTAGCTCCATATGAAATAGTAGAAGATGAAAACGACAGCATATTCATCGATAAAAAAAGGAAACGCGATAAAGATATCTGAAACAACTGTTTTATGTTTTACCAAAACAGATGAACAGAGCACTATAAAGAGGAAGTAGAATTAGCTATGAAACAGCTTAAATGGGGAAAAGAAGTAAGCTTAGACCAAATACCAGCAGGAATTATTCAACTGAGGAAAAAAATTAAATGGATATTTTACGCTAATATTTCACGTTCTGCGACGCATTCCACGTTTGACACACTGTCTTGTTTAGTTTTCTGTCATTCTATTTGTTAAATCCTATCTCATTCTCATCACAGCCTCAAGGAGCAGTAAATGTGTGCACTGAACAGAAGGCATATGTCTAACAGTGAACGTTGGAGATTTTTCGAGTTTATCATGTCTTCTTCTTTAAGTGCCTCTCCTATCGGAGATTGGATATCATTAGGGCGATTCTAATTTTATTTACTGCTGTTTTGAATAATTCGTTAGTGGTACAGCCAAACCACTCTCTTAAATTTCTCATCCAGGACATTCTTATACGGCCTGGATTTCTGCGTCCTTGGATTTTTCCTCGCATTATATTTTGTAGGAATGTGTACTTTTGTCCTCTCATCAGGTGGCCAAACTATTCAAGTTTTCTATTTTTTATATTCAGTATAACTTTTGGATCGTTATTTATTCTGCGTATTACCTCTTCATTTGTAATTTTATCCACCCAACTTATTTTTAGTATACGGCGGTAGCACCACATCTCAAAGCTTTCAAGATTTTTAACATTCTTCTGTTTAAGAGCCCATGCCTCAACAACCGTAAAGCAAAGTACTGAATACATACTAAGTAGTTAACTAAAAGTGGACGTATGCAAAGATATGCATGACGTAATCGTATGGTATTCGCTAATAATCCTGTCACGTAATATGTCACACACTTCTGTGCGTTATTTCGTTTTATTGCTGCCAGTTTAAGGTGTTATTACATGCCGCCATGTTTAATTTTTCTCCACCATCGTATTATCTCCGTTAAATCCTATCATTTTAGGCTCCATATGTCATGATTAGACCTATAGGACCGGAGATACGCAACTAAGGCTCTTTTGACATAACATATATAGGAGCAAAGATATATACCTAAGGTCCTTTTGGTGTTAATGTATTTGATTTCTACGTCGTAGTATTCTATTGGTTAAATTGTACCATTTGAGGTACTGTACGTCACGATTGGACAAATAGGATCAAAGATACATAACTAAGGCCCTTTTGCCAGGCTACTCTATTTAATTTTTATATCTCATTGTATTCTATTAGTTAAATTCTATCATTTGAGGTACGAAACGTCCCGATTGGACTAATAGGACCGCAGATACATAACTAAGGCCCTTTTGACAAGCTGATGTATTTTATTTTTCTATGTTATTGTAATCGATTGGTTAAATCCTTTGAAGTCATTTGAAGTACTGTACGTCACGATTGGGCCACTAAAAACGAAGATACGTAACTAAGGCCCTTTTGACGTGATGCTGTATTTGATTTCTATGTCATTGTATTCTATTGGTTAAGTGCTATCATTTGAGGTATCGTACGTCACGATTGGACTAATAGGACCGAAGATACATAACTAAGGCCATTTTGACATGCTACTTTATTTAATTTTTATATCTCATTGTATTTTATTTGTCAAATCCTTTCATTTGAGGTACTGCACATCATGATTGGACTAATAGAACTAAAGATACACAACTAAGGCCCTTTTGACATTTTTCTGCATTTGATTTTTCTATCCCATTGTATTATTTATGTTAAATCCTATCATTAGAGGTACTATACGTCACGATTGGACTAATAGGACCGAAGATACGTGACTACGGCCCTTTGGACATGTTGCTGTATTTCATTTTTTTATTTCATTGTTTCCAATTGGTTAAATCCTGTCATTTGAGATAGTGTACGTCACGATTGGACTTATAGAAACGAAGATATATAATTAAGGCCTTTTTGACATGCTGCTATATCTGATTTTTCTGTCTTATTGTATTTTATTGGTTAAATCCTATCATTTGAGGGGCTGTACGTCGCGACTGGACGAATTGGAGTGAAGATACAATAGGTAGTTGCAATATATCATAACCCGTTCCTTTTAACCAAACATGATTCCAAAATGATTTGTGGATGAAAAAAATATATATATATATTCTTAAATTTACTATTTCGTTGTGGGCAATATTATATTCAACAGCGATGCCAAATTTCTGATGCTAAAATGATTGATAATGAAAGTGGGATATACATTTTCATGTATATAATGGCAGCGAGTAAACGGTAAAACCCTGAACTAAATATATATAATATTTTCACTGTACCATCATTTTAGACTCAAACATTTTCTGGAATAAACTTATATAACTCAGTAAGGGATAAAAAGAGAAAGCGGATATTTTAAAATACCAACACGGTATCAAAACTCTAATCAATGAGATGGTTAAAATTCTTGTAACAAGTACAGGAAAACAGTTATTGAGGTCTTGTAAAGTAGCGTCGATATACAGATGCTACTTTGCAAGACGATGCTAAATTGATGGGAAAAGCATAATGTATCGATGCGAAAATGATAGTAGGATGTATATATATATATATATATTATATATATATATATATATATATATATATATATATATATATATATATATATATATATATATATATATATATATATAAAATCATACTGAGAGCCTGGAATGAGGAACAAATCCCAGAAGAGTGGTGTATTGGGATCGTTTGCCCGCTACACAAAAAGGGCGATGAATTGGAATGTAGAAACTATAGGGGAATAACCCTCCTTAATACAACATACAAAATATTTTCGAGTATTTTATATGGTTGCCTGAGTGAATATCAGAGTGGTTTTAGGCCTAGTCGATCAACAACAGACCAGATCTTTGTGCTAAGGCAAATACTGGAAAAAACCAATGAATTCAATATCGACACATACCATCTTTTCGTAGATTTTAAATCGGCCTATGATAGTGTCCTAAGAAATAAATTGTATGAAGCCATGGATGAATTCCACATCCCCGATAAACTGATAAGATTGGTTAAGGCTACAATGCGTAAAGTTGTTTGCAAAGTCGAAATACAGGGCGAACAATCACAGGCATTTGAAACGCATGTTGGGCTGCGACAGGGCGATGCGCTGGCGTGTCTCCTTTTCAACATAGCTTTGGAAAAGGCGGTCAGGGATGCCCAAATAGACAGCAGAGGAAACATTTTTAATAAATCATCCCAAATTTTGGCATATGCAGATGATGTTGATCTAGTTGCCCGCACAACACGCAAGCTAGAAGAAATGTATACCACCTTGTCAAACGCCTCAAAAAAATATGGGCCTGCAAGTAAATGAAAATAAAACTAAGATAATGGCATCAACACCCAACAATAGAGCCAGAAACATCGGCCACCAATTCACGGTTGATAATTCTACCTATGAAGTGGTGGACAAATTCACATACTTAGGCTCCCTGATCACCAAGGAGAACGTCATGACGGAAGAAATCAAGCGAAGAATAATCCTAGCAAACAAATGCTATTTTGGACTGAGTAGACATATGAGAAGCAGAAACTTAAGCCAAAAAACAAAAATAACCATATACAAAACCCTTATACAACCAGTCTTGACATATGGGTCGGAGACATGGACCATTTCCAAGGCAGATGAAAATCTCCTGCTTATATTTGAACGAAGGATCCTGAGAAGAATATTTGGTGGCATCTGTGAAAATGGTGTTTGGAGAAGGAGGTACAACTACGAGATATATCACAGATATAAACATATATTTGGTGGTAAAGACGTAGTATCCTTTATAAAAATAGGAAGACTAAGATGGGCAGGACATCTGGCAAGATCACAGCAGAACAACCCTCCTAGAAGAATCCTTATGTCACAACCTGTGGGAAGTAGAAGTAGGGGTAGACCAAAACTCAGATGGAGGGATGGTGTAGATGAGGATGGTAGACAAATAGGCGCAGCAAACTGGCAACAGTTGGCAATGGATAGAACTGACTGGCGTAATAGACTTGGGAAAGTCAAGGCTCTTTTATAGGGCTGTAGCACCAATGATGATGATGATAACTTTTTTTTGGAGGAAATGGAAATACCCTCGAGTTTTAAAATTTTATTGAGCATTGATTTCGCGCGCGTAAATGACATTCAAAATCGCCGATCGCTTCAATCTTTGTTTCTGAGAGAACAGTTAATTCTACACAAAAAATGCTAATAAAAGTTCTGTTCAAAATTGTCTTAGCTACATTTTTTATTTAAAACATTTTTTCCTATGGCGTACAGATTCTTAATAAATCGATGTTTTTCCGCCTCCCCCCACTTTGCATGGGGGATTTTAGGAAAAAGTCCAGGGGTAAAAGTAGTAAACCTTTGTGCATCACTTTTAGTGTCCTAAAATTGACATTTTTTGTATAGATTCTTAATAAAAAAATTAGTATTTTATCATAATTCAATTAGTTTGTACATGTTCCTTTTTGTAATTAATTGGTTATTAGTTTATAAACTGATAATATGATATGTCAAATCTTTACATTATTCTGGTAAGAAATCAGTGGTCATACATTTAAACGAATGCTACTGATCAGAACACATTTATTGCCTATCGATATTTATATAAATAATTTATTTCTTCCAATATAGTCAAAGGCTTGTCTGGATTGGATTGAATCATTTTTGGATTGTTTGTGTAACTATGTGGATCGCATCTGTAGTGGATCTGCCTTCTCTGAATCCTTGCTGGTAGTCCCCAATTTTTTTCTCTGTAAATTGAGTGAGTTTTTGCTTGATGACGGCTGTTAGAATTTTATATGTTGTGCTCAGTAGAGATATTGCTCTATAGTTGTTACAGTTTGTTACTTCTCCTTTGTTAAATATTGGTATAATTCTGCCTTCTTTCCAATACTCGGGCATTTCTTCTGCTTCCCATATTATAACTATTAGGTTATAGATTCTTGTTAATAACTTTTCTCCTCTATTTTTAATCAGCTCATTGGGAACTTCATCTGGCTGGGTGTTCTTTTCTGTTTCATTTTTTGAATGATGTCTAAATATTCATTTTATGTTGGTATCCCTATTTCATTATCTCTATTGTCCATTGCGCCTACTTTCTCTTCCGGGCTTTCTTTGCATCTGCTTGCTTGTATTATATGGCATTGTATTTTTGCAAACATCTCGTTTACATTTTCTCCCCTCGCATTTACATTTAATTTAAATGGGGTGTTCATATGTGCTATATTATTTTTTTTAATTGTGCTCATATCAGATCGATCGGATTTAATTAATAATGATCCGGTGAAGTTTTTCGTTTATATCATGTTAACGCTCAACACTGCACTCATGAAATACTCGCGATATACTCGATTTATTTTATTATTTGCGTTCGAGGTTACACAGTTGTAAGTATTTTAATACTATCGCAACAGATCATGCTCATGCTGTTCATCCCTAGGTATTCAGATAGGTGTTGACTGTGCTAATATGGATAATTCCTGGTTACTAAGTTTGTAACGAAATATTTTGCCTACCATAGAAGTATTAATACATGGGGTAGAAAATTGAGGGAAGAGAAACTATGGGGGTGGAGAAGGGTAAGCAAAATAATCGCTACTTGTGCGAACGGGCACTCAGGCTTTGGTAGGAGAGCTGGGGTCGTGGATAAGTAAAAGACAAGAGGGTTTGGATTGGGGCAACTACAGAAAAATGAAATAAAGGGTCATAAATCTCTTGGAACAAACAAAAACAAAACGAAACAGGAAACACCCCAAGAAATTCATTATAGGGCGCCACTTGAGGTGCCTAATTATACCTATTACAACCAGCTAGTTGTAACTGGAGATATAATTATCAGAAATGCTAAACGGCTGTTTAGGGCATTGAGGTTTGAGGTGGAAACTGGCACATTGGACACACCATGTCAACGCTTCTTAAAAACTGGACAATGGAAATGTTGATATATTTATAAACACATTACTTGAGTAAAATACCACTTCTCTAACATATTTGTCGGTTTTCTTTTTTACCGACCTCTAAAACATCTTCATTCTTCCGTTATCTCTATCAACCTCATCAACTGCACTTAAAACTCAACACTGCTACTATACTGCACATTTTCGAATGACAAAAGACGAAAAAAACAAAAAAAACATTACGAATTAAAAGAAAAATTCGGACTAACACCGAAACCACTGCCTCTAACAGCGGCCCCACTGAGAGTGACGAAATTATCTAAAAAAATTGCTCACAAAACTTAGAACAAACAAAGCACTTATGGTATAAACTAAACACAACGGAAATTAAGACGTAGATTAATTTGAAAACGCAATATCGGGCGGTTTGAACAAAGAAACATCGAAGAATTTGCGCCTGTGACATAAATAAACAATAAAATAATTTATTATCGGCGGCGGCGACCTAAAGAAAGAACGAAAGATTATATGGGTTTTAAATTGAAGGATACGAACTAAGAAACATTGAAAAAATTCTTCGTTATTCTAATGCATATATAAGGGAATTTGTATGGTGATAATAAATCAGTATTTAGCCGATATCTAATTGGTTACCGACAATCCTATAGAATATCGATTATATGCAGATTTCAGTAGAGTGGGAATATAAAAATTTCCAAAATAAGAAATCGAATATTGTAATTATTCGGGAATTGATTTGCTCCTAATTTTCCAAATTCATATTACAGAATTAAGTTTATATTTCAGATCAAGTTGGCACCTACTTATATTTATATAGTAAATAAGAACTTTAGTGTTATCAAATATTAAGAAATATATCATCATAATACCTTATTTCTTTCTAGGGTTTACCACAGTTAAAAAATGCTGCTCGAATACGAAAAATCAACCTAAAATTTCTTCCTGTACATTTTACTAAAAGAAAAAATAATACAACTTGCTTCAACTCAGAAAATAACACAATATTCTGGCATATAGAGTGGATATTTGTCAATGCAGATGTCACACTGTATGACACAAATATATCTGAAACCCAAAAACTCGGTGTTCTCCTAGAGAGGCATTTAACACAAACAGATGAAAGTTTAATGGAACAGTTGCAGTACTACAAAAGTGTAGGAGTTCCTGGGTTTAAACTACTCTTAAGGGCCGAGCAGACTGCTGGGAAAAAATTCTTTGAGTTAGATAGTAATTTAATGCTGCAAGAATGTCTAAAGGGGAAATTAATAATAGAGCACCCTACTATTTATGTCGTACTGAAAAACTTGGCGCATGAATATGAAGTTCTAGATTCAGGTAATTTTTTATTTTATTAGTTGCACTTAAATTAATACATTTTTGGATCACTGCCATCCCAACAATCTCAAAGTATTGATTTTAATTAAACTGCTCGTCCAAAGTTAATGATATAGTTAGAAATTGTTGTGAGTTGTGAAAATAAAAGTATGTTTTCAATATAAATAGGAAACATTTATTTATTTCGAAATAAATTAACATCTGTTTTATGTCCAAACCCTACTACGTAAAAAAGGTGACAAGATCCCAACAAGGAGACTTTGTTAAGCACATCTTGTCTTGTTTCAATTCAAAGTTGAGACAATAGCTACCTTAACTGTTAAAGAATTTGACGGTCAGCTGGTGTGCATGTAACACCTTCTTTAGTTAGTTAATCTAAACAGCTATACTTCATCTAATTTACTCACCGTTGCACGTCATCCGCGTCATAGCCCGTGAGGTCACATGATACCAACACGAAATATTTAGGCGGTAGGTGTGTTCTTTTTTAGAATCACTTTGCCGAGTACACTGGCATTACAGCCACTAGACATATTTTATTATATACGCGTAGAAATAATATTTAAAGATTTCTATTAATGTTAACTTAAAGAAATACACAATAATGTTTCATTTAATTTGTATAAATGCATTATAAAGCGTTTTTATGAAGAACATTTGTTCGGAACACACTGTAACTGTAATCGAACGAAGGTGATATTTTGGCATAAATTGGTAACACTTATTTGACAGTTGACGGCGGTGTTGACTAATGTTAATAAGTAATGAAAAAAGTGTTGTTTTTGTTTAAGTATTCCATTTTACATCTTTATACGACGCATACAAGCGGCTCAAATTGTTTTTAACAAGAATATTTTTTAACTCTTGTTTTGTTTCTATTTATTTACATTAAATATGAATTTGTTTTATTGTATGACCTATTTAATTTAAAATGGATTCAGGATTTTTTTATACTTTGGCAACTATGTCAACTTCGATATCTGTCAATGATAATGACGTGCCACGGTAAGTAAATTAGATGGACTGTAAGTGCTGAGCTAAACAGGTGCAAACTTTTAAATGAGGTAGGTATTGCTGGTCATATAATCCTATTTAATACGACACTGAAATTTCAAAAAAAAAAAATTAACACAAATAACTCGGTTCAGTTACTCAAACATTTATTTATATCTACAACAGTTGCCCGATCAGCCTGTTGCAGGACAAGATCAGGTATATTCACAGCACCATCTGTGCATCTTATTCTTGGCTTCACCTCTACAATCACTTCTTCTTCTTTACAGCTACTTTCAAGTGTGCAACGAGCTGATCGTGTATCTTGATTATCTGTCATTGTGCGTCTGGGCATTTTTGCAATAAATGGCTTAAGCTCTAAAACTAAAATAATAAAACCCCTTCAAGTAATTATAGAACTACGAACATGAGCTGCCATTGATGACCAGCAAAAAGTGGTACATCTTGTATGTCAGAAACATACAGACAAATATTAATCTATATGTGCTAAAAAAATCAAATCAGAAATATCTTAAATGCCAAGGACAGAAAAACAAAGGAGCTTCTCAACCTATTCCTCGTTCACTTAGAGTCCGCTAATAATAATAAAGAAGTATATAAAATACAAAAAAGCAGAACTTAACCATACAAGTAGAATCCCCAAAACCTAACGACGGGCCAGATCAATGCATGCGATGTTGAATACATGAAGGGATAAAGTAACAAACCATTTGTCAGCATCAAGTGCAGTGGAACCCACAGCACAAAACAAAAAACTCTCAAATGCCAATAGTATAAGCACACCAAGAGATACTGTAACAAACCTTGTGTCAGGGGCAAATGTAGTGGAGCCCACAGCGCATCAAACTGCATAAAACCAAAGAACTCTCCTGCACAATTTGCACTTTGCGGGAGTACACATCTTGCTAATTATAAAGGTTGTAACTTCTATCACAACATTCTGAAGGGCCCAAATATTTTAAAATATAGACAAAACGTATAATCAAACAACAATTAGGAGACAAGACAATTAGGGATAAAAAAGCTAACATCAATGTCAGTAAGTCATAATATGACCTGTGCAAACGAAGTAAGCAACGATAATACCCATTAGGATTAAAACGACAAAGCAACAGTTATATTGTAACGTACTATGGCCTGGTAGGGAAGAAAGAATGTCCAGAAGTTGGGTATTATGGTGGGTAATATAAAAATTAACCCAAGGAGAAGTTTAGTATTAAAATTTAAGTTGGGCGAAGAATTCTAGGGGACAGGCAAGGTTGCATACTGTCGCTGTTATTTTTTAATGCTTATACAACATCTTGAGACTCATAATTCAAGGAAAAGTAGAGGGTAGGAAAAGCGTAGGAAGAAGACGCGTTTCCTGGCTGAAGAACCTGAGAGAGTTGTTTGGGTGCAGCTCAAGGCAATTGTTCAGAGCAGCTGTCTCGAAGGTCAGAATAGCCATGATGATTGCCAACCTTCGTCGCGAAGATGGCACTTAAAAAAGAAGAAGAAGAATTCTAGGTCCAAGTACGTTCACTTTGCAATTTGCAGGTGTTTTGAAGGACACAACGGCGAGCTTTGGGATGTGGGTCTACAGATCGCTTATTAGGAACGGGGATTCTGAAGTCAGAAAGAATAAACAAAATGAATCCTACTTACTGAAAGAAAATGGACAAAATTGGAACAAATTAAAAGGAAAAAGGACGCCACCCTGTCTTTTCTGTGAGGAACAAGAAAAACTCTTTAAAAACCAAAATACATATATAAACATATGTATGTATATATATATATATATATATATATATATATATATATATATATATATATATATATATAGGGATTCTACAGTATTCACTGCCTTCCCTCGCTCAACCGTTTCCATCTCTCTTTGTTGTTCCATTCTCCATCGTTTAGTCCTCTCTTACTCATGGCGTCGTCTACTTCGTTCCTCCAGGATTTTCGGGGTCGTCCTCTTTTCCTCCTTCCTATGGGGCTCCATTCAGTTATTCTTTTTATCCATCTGCTGTCGCTAGCTCTTCTTACATGTCCATACCACTTTAGTCTTTTTTGTTCTATATATGTTAGTATGTCTGTTTCTATTGATGTTCTTTGCTTTATTTCGTCATTACTTCTCCTATCCATTCTTGTTACTCTGCAGCATCTTCGCAGGCATTCCATCTCTGTTGCTATTATCTTACTGCTATATAAATATATACTGATATATAAACAAATATCAGGAAAAAATCACCAAAATATCTATAAAAACAAATAACAAGAAACAGTCACACCTACCTTATAATGTACGTTCAGCAACCTGCTAGCATTTATTTATATTTGGTTCAAGGGAAAAGAAGTTTTTTAGAGAAATAAAAAATACTATATTGTTACATACGAGCTATATTTATTATTCGCTGAAACATAGATTCAACTGGGCATATTAATTTACATCTTAAAAGCAAAAATGTCCATTACAATTATTTGATACTTTCTTACATCTTTATATAATGTAAAATAATAATTTCTACCGACGACCTGGTAAAATATTTGTGTTAAAGATGATCTCATGCTCTGACTTACAGCATTTAATCGTGTAGACCATCTTTTCTTACTCTCAGATTTCAATGTCAGTGACACATATTTTTGGAGAACTTCCCAGAGTGAATTTGAAGCCACAAAGAAAGAATACATAAATTGAAGGAGCACATGGAACAAAATATGTTAGCTTGTTCTCCTGAAGTACTGGACTGAACTGTTTTATATTTCCCCGCCATATCTGCCTAATAAACTCTTCAAATTTTGCTGCCCCTTTAAAATGTTGAAGGGGCAGGTGCCTCCCTGTCCCTTCCTAGTTCGGACCTGGTGTATACAGAAGGTAGTCTTTAAAGATTCGCGAGATTGTTTAGACTGGTTCTACTTCCCCAGGACACTGACTTATAAAGAAGAAGACTTATGAACTCACTGAAGATTAGACTTATTTTACTGTTTGCAAGGATTTTTCATTGGATTGAATCTCTAATTTTTTCCTGCAAAGGTGCTGCATACCATTAGGGCTTTTGTGGCACCGATCATATATTTTTTATGCTTTTCGCAGATGAGTTTGTTATCTTGGATAAGGTTTAGATATTTCACATTGTTTTATACTCAACCGTGCTCCTATCTATTCTTATTGGTTTAAGGTTGAGTTTTCATTTCTTTGTAGATAATATCAAGGTGGTTTTAAGGGTTGATCGTAAGTTCCACCTTTTTGAACCATTAATTTGTATAATTCAGTCCTCCCTTAATTATTTCATAGAGGAGATATTTTCTAACTTACCGTTCACAATTATGAGCCGCAATTTCCCTTTAAGGGCAGACTGTAGTCGTAGAGATTAGAGAAGAGTGGAGAAAGTATCTTACTTTATTTTATTTACATTTCCACTGCTTGAGTACGGACTATGTAGAGTAGCTACTTAGAGATCAGCCATCATTCATTTAGTTCTCTTATGACTATATCATGTGGAGCGTTGACAAATGCCTGTTCTTTATCTAGAAATCAGCATACCAGTATTTATTTTTTACTCAAAGCATCCTCTATCTCAGTCATTAATTGTACTAATACCGATCTGTGGAGTTTCTCGCTTGTTTCTGTTCTGGTATAATTGTCACAAAGTTTTTTCATCTTTTTTAAAGCAAATGGTGTGAGGCTAATTGGTCTCAAAGATTTTTGATATGTAGAATCATTTTTCTCTACTTTGGGAATCGTAAAATTAATTTGCAATTCGTAAAAAATTTAGATTTTTCTATTAAGACAACAGAATCGTGTATAAGGAGGCCGTTGTACAGGCAAAATTACACTGCTTGAGATAGAACAGATACTTTTCCAAATGGGGATGGTAAAGTTTTTTATTAAGTGTATTGAGTGAATCAGAGATTAAGTTGAAAAAAAAAATCGGTTGCCTGTAAAGTCGGTTTTACGGGCGAAGATTTTACGTGACAACGTCTTTTTCTCGGTAGAATATTTATTGATATGAATATTATTAAATTGCACAATAGGAACAAGGAATTGAATGAAAATAAGAATTGCACAAATTTTAACTATAGAAATATATTTTGTTTACTAAAACATTGTACATGTAAACTTAAACTTAACTAACTTCTATTTGAGTGATTTTGTTGAGGATAGGACGATGATAGGAGAAATATGAAATGAAAGGAAGTGTTTCTGCTGTAATGTGTCTTGAACGCCAGGAACGCTCGAGAAAGACAGAGACACAAGCACGGAAGCACGCACCGATTCAACGCGCCTATATTAGTAAACAAATTAATAATTGTAAAAGTAAACCTCAAGAATTTTACAATAATTAGAATTAATACATAATATATATATATATATATATATATATATATATATATATATATATATATATATATATATATATATGTATATATATATATGTATATATAAATATAATATAAAGGATGTTGAGTAAGTTTTTTTTGCCAATAATTTACTTTATATTCTTTTTTTTTGAGGTGAAAGAGTGTTTACATCCATATTTAATAATCGTAATACACATTTAATAACAATCGTTAATAAACCTAAACCACACGATAATTAATACAAATTAATATACGTATCGTAAAGTCTACAAACAATTTTTAGCACTGCCTGACTGCCTAACAAAATTCACCAGCCAGCGGAAGTTAAACGCAAATAATGACGACGGTGTAAACAGTTCCTTAGAAGGTATAGTTTTGTACGACCCATCGATGCTTGCATTGAGTGATCATGCGACCTTGGATTCCATGTTTTAAACGGCCGGGGTATAATTCTCTAGTGCTGCGCGCGCAGCGGACCGATCATGTTTGAGTGGGAGAGAGACGCAAGGCATTCGCCGGTCCGGCGGGCCTCTCTCTCGTTCGGTGACTCACTGTAACAGACGTGAGCGGGCGTTACACTTTTTCATGAATGACTCCGAGCCACAACCTAATTTAACCCATTAGTGCTCAGAACTAAAAAAGTTTGAAAGTTGTAAATTTTTTTATAGATTTTATTACAAATAGTGTTACATATTTACTAAAAAATACATAAAAAAATCAAGGTCTGTCAAAAGGTTGTCAAAATGAGTGGCAACTTTAGTTGCCACTGAGCGCTTACGGTTTGGTAATAACCAAAAATTTTCTATGTAACAGAAATGTATTAAAAACTAATCGTGATTTAACAAAACTAAAGATACATATTATGGAAATTATTTATGGAAAGTTTCAAAGCAAGTCACATGTAGGGGTACATTACATTTATTACACAAGTATGTTGTTCTTCTTTGACACATTTTACATCTGCGGTACTTTGAGTCTCCTTTCGCGATAATGTGATTTTTCTTGTCCGTTCTTAGATCTTCCAAAACAGCGGAAGTGGAAAACGATGTATGCGGCCCGGGTTTAGTTGGAGAACAACCATATTTTGTAAGAAGCTGTAATACTACTTGTCTTCTAAATTGCAAGTATGGTAATTCGTGACCTAGAAGCCTATATAAAAGCCAACCTTGAACACAACATTCATCCACAGACCAAGCATAGAGTGGCCACCACCATTTTTTATTGCGAATTTTGCATCTATATTGAGCAGTGAACTGATCATTTAGGTCAACACCTCCCATATTAGAATTATAGTGGGAAATGGCATCAGGCATTTTAATCATCATCTTCTTTTTTTCACGTTTACTAAACCGCTGAACATTTTTAAACGGCACTTCTGTGTGGGGCAGTTTGATAATACTGTTACAACAGCATTGTCATTCCATCTAATGGCTGTTAGCTTTCCATTAGATGTGGAATGTGTCGTCCCTCTATCACATTTCTTGAAAGATTCTTTCGGAGGTAAATTCATCCACTTTGCTATTCTATTTTCTCGCAATGTTCCAGTTCCCCCCAAGTCTCGTTTAGACAGTTCTTCAAGTAAGGACACAGAAGTGAATAAATTGTCAAAATATAATTTAGTCCCGCTAGGAACGTTGGCATATTCAGCAAGTCCTAGTACTACATTTCCTCCTTGTCCGAGTCCCGTATCAGGAAGCTTTGTATGTGCACCGCAGTATGGTTCAGCATGAGACACAAATCCATTAAGGCTTTCTAAAACCCACAATTTAAACCCAAAACGAATAGGTTTGCCCCGTATAAATTGTTTTGTAGGATGACGTCCATAATACGGGACTATGCTCTCATCTATAGCAACTGAATTTCCAACTGGTACTTGCTTGAATGAATTATTTAGATAATCAAACAGAGGGCGGACCTTGTAAAACCTGTCAGTGTTTATCTGCGAGTTATCATTTAGATGGAGATACCGTAATATATCCTCAAATCGACGTCTTCGCATTGCTTCTGCAACTATAGCTACCTTGCAGTCAGGTTCATTTTGCCAATACATCCGCTTACTCGGCAGTTGGTGGTAACCAGATAATAAGATTATTCCCAAGAAGACAGAAATTTCATCATAACTTACATTTAAACTATGCACTCCCTTTTTTCCGGCATAAAGATTAGTTTGTGTAATGATATGTTCAATTAGAGTATCAGTAAAAAAGCATTTGAAAGCTTGAAGTGGAGAATTTACTGAGTTTTTTAAAAATTCCATAGTCGATGGTCCAGAGGGTATAGTAACGGCAGGTAAATTCCAACTGTTTTCTTTATTTTGAGACCAAACACTGTTTGAAGATGCAATTATTTTCGCTTTTTATTTCCAATAGGTTTTGAAGTACCTGGCTGTGACAAATCAATATTTTTTTCATCCAAACAGATATTTACTGTACTGTTTGCTAATACTGTACTGTTTGCTGTACTAATCGCTTCTGATCTGAGGATTCTACCTGGTAAATGATTTGGATTTCCTTCAGTTTTCGTCATCTGATAAATCTGAATCTTCGTCTGTATCAGCTTCAGCAGATTCTATAGGAGGAACTATTCCTACAGACCTGATTCTTCTAAAAAAACTTGATCCGTAATTTTCTTCACAAGCTTACATAATTTCATCTACGCTAAACGTATTATCTTCAGACCTAAAAGAAAAAAATAAATCATTCTAGTGCTCAGTGGCAACTAAAGTTGCCACGTGAATTTAGGGTACCATAATTATGTTATAATTCAATGAACAGTTAATTTTCTTAGATCAGTATATATAATAAACCTTTGGTTTAAAATGAATTGAGTATGAACACAAAATATTATAAATTAACTAAAAAATACTTACATTTTTTAGGACTAAGTTTGGTTGCTGCAAAACTCTAATATTGAAATAAATACTAACGAGTACCTATCAAGTTTACAAGCAAATTTGTAGGTTATAAATACATGTGGACACGCTAAAAATTATATACCACTTAAAAATAGGTCACACACAATACACAAGAGATTTTACGGGTGTTGAAAGTCACTGGCAACTAAAGTTGCCACTGAGCGCTAATGGGTTAAGACGTTGTCACGTCAAAATAAATGAGAAAAACAACAAACTTGTCTTTTTTTACTTATGCTACATTAATATTAAATCACTCTAGTATATGGGTATATATAGAAAAATATACATCTGTGGATTATATTTATTTAACAGATTGCGAAAATGTTACCAATTTAGTTTACTCTAATAATAGAATCATATTTATTTTCTGGTATAGCATAAGGAACATTATTTTCAAAAGTTTCAATATGATACTCTCCGGTTATTTGTTGATTTTGTAGTTCTTCAGTCAAAGCATTCATTTCTTTTTTGTTCTTGGCATCAGGTTCTTTATTAAAGAATGATTTTTTGGATATGTCATGACCCGTGTTTTTAACGGAACTAGTTTCAGATTTAATAGACTGTTTTGTAGTTTCAACACTATTTTGGACTCCAGTAGAATGATCGACATTTTCTTTCATATCCTCCTTTATTACTGATTTATTAGTTTTTTTACTGGTTGCAGATTCTGCTTGAAATGCTGCACTTTCTAAATTTAATCTTTCATTTCCCATTTCGGGTTCCTTATTCTTAGTAGAGAGAACTCGTTTGAAATTTCTGTATTTTGCTGCCCCATAAAATATTCCTGCTATCAAAAGGCCGAATCGAAGTAATTTCAAAAATGGAGAAAGTTTAACGTGATCTGGTGCGGACATGGTCTAAAGCAGTAAAATTGAATTTTGAAAAATATTGTTCAATAAATTTACAATGACATATCGTTATTTCGAAGGATGAAAGTCTTCTCAAAATGACAAAAGTCATAATTACTTCTTCTTTTAAGGAGGTACAGTCCAAAGTGGGTCTTGGCTTCGTTTAATTTTTGGATCTAGCGTTGCCGGTCACGTGCAAAAATGTCGTTAAATCATTTTTGGCAATCTGTGTAGCCGATTCTCACTATATGAGCAGCCCATCGAAGTCCCTGGAGCCTAGTAAACACGGAAATAGGTATTTCTTTGAATAGTTAATACAGTTTATGCTTGTATGATCTTCATATCCAATTTTTGTTAAACAGTCCAAAGAATTCTTCTTTTAAATCTTTCATTTTTGCATTTTGTGTCATTATTCATGAATCGTATCCATAATATTACTGGTGTATTGATGGTTTTATAGATCTTAATCTTTGATTTCTGGCGTACCTTTTTTGAATTTCAAAATGGAAGATTATTAAATTATAGAAGAGCAACCTCTATGGTTGGTAACAAAACTGTGGTGACAATCTCTTATTGCTTTAGAGTAGAGTACCTGTATATGATTGTGAGACTTGAGCGTCGTATTTAATGCAATTTCAGAGAACAGCTCGCCTTACAATTATAAAATTTAGATTTGTTTATATATTCTCCATTCTCAGAGTATAAATTAAATTTTTTAGGATTACTCTAGACTGTGAGATCTCTTTTCTATCAGCAGAAAACAGTCTGTTATTGCATAAATTGCTGCCAATACTGCTGTTGATCTAGTGGGATATTATCCTAGCTGCGGATTTTTTTGGTGTGAAGAAACTTACTTTTTTAGTTTGATTTACTGAGAGCGGACCATGTTTTATGTTCAAATTTTAGAGTTAATATCACCGAGGCGGGATCATCTTTGATCATTAAGCCCCAAAAGTTTATTTTTGAGAGAGTCAAAATGTACTTTTGTATGACAAGTTAAAGGTCCTTCCTAATGGCTCTCGAAATTTTAATTTGTAAATTCATCTTTAGCGAGACTCAGGAAGAAAAATTTAAGGGCTGAATGAAGATGGTCCGGGATTGCAAAGGCATAATTTTATTTGACTATCTTGAAAAAGGTAAAACTATCAATAGCCAATATTATTGTGCATTATTGGACAAATTGAAGCAGGAACTCAGTGAGAAACGACTTCATTATGGCGTTATGACAATGGCAAAAATTCATGAGTTAAGCTTCGAATTGTTTTTTCATCTGGCTTATTCTTATGATTTTGCCCCCTCCGGTTATTATGTGTTCCCAAATTTGCAGAAGGCTCATAAATAAAAAAATCAGCTGAAACGAAGAGATAATTTATTTAGGCAGCCAAAACAGGCAGTATTTTAAATAAAAAAAAATAAATTATCTGTTTCTAGTTCCTAGCTGATTTTTTTAGTTATCGTACTGCCTATTTTTCACGACCGGGCCAACCTTTAGTTGTAAATTGTACGGTGGTAAACCAAGCACACGTATTAGTTCGTTACACAGTTGATATATTTGCAGGAATGCAGTGGACTAACGATGCAGTGGACTAACGATTTGATTTTAAATTATTAAGTTTAAGTCATCTATATCCTTGTTCTATGCTGCTAAAATTATTATCAGTTTGATTAACTTATCGTGCACTTCCTTCTATTGTGGATTCAATACTGGTACTGGTTAATATCTCCAAAGTTTTTTAATTTAGCTTTATAAGACGTCTTCAAAACTACAAATTGGTCAATATATGGCATCAACATTAATGGCAAAAAGTTAAACCATCTCAGATTCACTGTTCCACTGGATCGCACATGTCACTCGGAGCTGGGGTTCTACAAAAATTGTTGTGTGTGTGTGTGTGTGTGTTAGAGAAGTAAGCAAGCTCAGTGAATCGACTATAACAAAAAGAATTCTTATTATGCAACTCTATTTTTTGGGCTCTATATTTTTTTGGGCGAGCTATTTCTTATTATTCAATCTTTTGTAAAAGTTATTACTGTCCGCTCTTTATTTTCGGTTTAATAATTCAATTTATTTTTTAGACAATGAAGATGACACTGGGGATGTTCAGTTGGGAACTGACGTGATAAATAACATAATAAAAAACGAAGAAAAAGAAACAAAATCGAACAAACACAGTTTATTATTTACATCATAAATGACGAATAGTTTTAAGCTTTTTCAAATAAAATTTATATATGTTTATTTACTTTTTTTACCTCGTAATATGTCGTTGTAAAGTCCCGAAGATTACATACGAACGACAAGAAACTCGAAAAGGTTTCTTGAAGATGCGACGAAGTATGCAGTCAGAACAATAGAAATTTGAAGAAGTTTTTAGAACATTCGATCATATACAGAAAAATGTAAACAACGTAGAAGAGAAGATCAAACAATTAGAGACCATGATAACTAATACGAAAGTGCTACCACCAGTTAATGCAGTAGTTTTAGATCCGGTAGTGAAAGAAGAATCACCTAGAGACGAAACGACACATCATATGAGATTCAAATTGCCACCATTTGATGGAAAGTCTTCTTGGTCCATATACCTTAGCCATTTTGAAGCTATTGCTACAGCCAATTATTGGACAGAACAAGAAAAGGCTGTTGCCTTGACTGCTGCTTTACGGGGTGATGCTGCAGATATCCTAAGATCGATTCCTAAGGGTCAATCAAAATGTTACCAGACCTTGTTCACTCGACTAGACAAACGTTACGGAGATGCCCATCTACAACAAGTCTACAAGGCGCAACTAAGAAATAGAATTCAGCGAGCAAATGAAAATTTACAAGAATTTGAAGCAGATGTTGCTCGTATAGTGCGGTTGGCTTATCCGGAGGTACCAGACAACATTCTAGAAGAAATTGCTGTAGATACCTTCGTCAATGGGTTAAAAGAAAGTGAATTACAGAAAGCTTTACGACTAGCAAGACCGAAAGTTTTAGATGAAGCGCTCGCCATTGCCTTGGAACACGAGACAGCTAGTGGAGCTTCACGGAGCTATCGAGTACGAACCTCTGAAGAGAGCGACGAACAAAACAATAAACGTCTGGAGGAAATCATACGGAAAGTAGTTCGTAACACGATGCCGAAGAGGCGCGAAATCAGATGTTGGAATGGTGGCGACGTAGGTCACATTCGCCGTAAATTGCAAGCAAATAATACAACAGTAGAAAGCTAGAACATATCGAACACTGGGCTGGACACAGTCATTCAAATGCTGATGCTCAGTCAAGACGTCCATACAGTGCAAATCGTAATCATTGTCTTAAATTAGAAGAACGACTTTGCCCCGTGAGACGAACCACCGTCATTAATGATCAATGGCAGCATCAACAGCTACAAGAGGCTCAAGCAGATGATCCATGTATAAAAAGAGTATTGGATTGGATGCGTCGAAGTAAAAGTCCTTCTTGGCAAGAAATTAGTGCATGTAGTCCAGAAGTCAAGTGTTACTGGAGCCAATGAAATTGCTTAGTGCTAAAAGGTGATCTTCTGTATAGAACCTTTGAGAACGATGATGGTACAGAAACTAAGCTTCAGTTGATTGTACATAAAAGTAAAGTGTCAGAAGTATTGAGTCAGTTGCATGACGGTGCATCAGGTGAACACTTTGGTATTACGAAGACTCTGCAAAAGGTTCGAGAACGGTTCTATTGGGTGAACTGTAAAGATGATGTAAGAAGATGGTGCCGGAAATGTGAACTGTGTGCAACCAGTAATGGTCCAGTTCGTAAAAAGAGGGCACCCATGAAACAGTACAATGTTGGTAGCCCTATGGAAAGAGTAGCAATCGACATTGCAAGTCCACTTCCAGAGACGAATGATGGAAATAAATATATCCTGGTAGCCATGGATTATTTTACGAAATGGACTAAGGCCTATGCGATACCCAATCAAGAAGCTGCTACCGTTGCAGAGGTAATTGTTAAAGAATTCTTTAGCCGATTTGGTGTTCCCTTGGAGATCCACTCCGACCAATTGCGAAACTTCGAGTCAACCCTTTTCCAAAACGTTTGTAAATTGATTGGTGTCAATAAGACCCGAACGACACCCCTGCATCCTCAATCAGATGTAATGGTCGAGAGGATGAACCGAACGATGGGTAAATACCTGTCCAAAGTTGTATCAGAACATCAAAGAGATTGGGACCAGCACATTCATTTATTCCTAATGGCCTACCGCTCGGCCTGATGTTAGGTCGTGAAGTTCGTTTGCCCTGCGACCTAGAGTTTGGCTGAAGACCTTCCGAAGAACATGTCAGCGAAGATTATGTCGACCGCCTGAAGTTAAGAATGAACAACATTCATGAACTTGCCCGACAACACATCCAGATAGCCAGTGACAGAATCAATATGATTCTCGATGTAAGAGTGAAAGCTATGAAGTAGGTGATCTTGTTTGGCTTTATAATCCACAACGTCGTCGAGGCTTGTCTCCTAAATTGCAAAGACAATGGGAAGGTCCGTATGAAATTAAAAAGAGAATAAATGACGTAATATACCGAATTAAGAAGTTGCCGAAAGGTAAACCAAAAGTAGTACACATAAATCGTCTTGCACCTTATGCTGGCTCAAATGAAACAGAAGAAGCACGAACCCTTCAACATGAGATCAAAGATGACCGGCGACCAAGCTTTAATGAATTCATGTCACATTACGCAGGGAGAAAGAGTGCTAGATTCGGCGTGACCACAGAAGTTCAGCAGGATCTTTTTAGGGTTCCACATAACGTCTCTCTAGCCCACTGTGTTGCCCAAGATCTTGAAATGATTAAGGGAATCTCATCCGTATTTTATTTTATAAGTTTGGTCGTTTGGACGAGTTAAAAGACCAGCAGCCTAAAGTTTGAAGAGTACTGAGATTAGGAGATGGTTCTCAATCTTTGCTGTATATGGTGACCAGGAAGTAGTATACAGACAGGGCAAGCTACGAGGATATATGGCGTGCTCTAACTAATCTGAAGAAAATCGTGTGCAATTATGACATCAAGAATTTGGCCTTACCTAAGCTAGGCCATGCACTGGATTGGAAGATTGTCAACAGCATGCTAGAAGTGATCTTCCGAGAAACCGGCGTACGAATTACTGAGGGGTTCATGCAGAACTGGAGAGTCCCGTAGATTCCGCCATCCTGGGCCTACATATAAAGTTGCTGATCGGGACGCTCAGATCTAAGGGGGGATCAAGCCTCTATCGAGAGCATGCCTCGACGTGTTCAATCTCTTTTAGTAGCCAAAGGCGGACATACAAAATATTAAATTTATCCCTACTTTGTAAAAATTATACTTTTTTAATAAATAAAAGTTTTTTGTTAACTTTTTAATAGTACAGTTTAATTACCTAAGAGTTAATATTCACAAAAAAGAACAAAACAGTAATTTTTTCAAATATATCCATAATCATGAGAGAAATAACTTCATATAGTAAATTTTTCCTTGTTTGGCCAGGTACTGTAAATCAAATTATATAAAAAGTAAAAACAATAATTATACGATTTATTCTATTTAAAATTTTACAATTCTAAAGTACATACAATATTTAAATTTTTTAAATATATTATTTATTAGATATACATAGTAACTACAGTTCAACAGCTAATAATACAATAGATATATTTTAAAATAAAGTTCAACAACAATTATTTGGACATTAGTTAGTGCTGATCGCTTAAAATTGTTTAAATATTTATTTAGTGTTTCACCCAAAAAGGAGAAGAATATTTTAATACTTACATAACAGATACTGAATATGTTGTAAATATTATAAAAATATTTAAAAAATATGAACAAAGCAATTTCTTTGTTTCTCATTAGCTTCTTAATACCCATTTCTTGATGTTAATAATTTGCGAGCAACAACTAGAAGTGTACTGCTCAATTTCAGGGATCGAATGAATAATTATCTGAGGCAATGCCTGAAGAAGTACTTAAAAGAGGTCGATACAATTATAAAGCAGATGCAATTTTAATAGATATATTATATATAGGTAGGTACATAGGTTAAGTTGGATTAAAATAAAAATTGCAAAAAGAAACTTCGAATCTAAGTAACGATGATAAAATAAAGACAGAAGACTACTTCTATAAAGCAAGGAATTATGAAAATTAAGAAAAGTGATAATCCTGTCAACAAATAATTAACAAACATTGTACAGAAAACCTAGAATTTGTAGTCAATTAGATTGAATTCAGTATTTTATTGTCACGTGACGTTTGTGATGACGTATATTGGTCTAAAATTAGAATAAACTCTGAATCTAAGTATACATAACTGTAATTGTTTTCTTACATTACTATTGTTTAGGCTGAAATAACGTAGGCATCATATTTGATAAAAGTAACACTCATTTATATTAATTTAATGATGACTCAGTAGGGATTCCCTTTCTGGCAATTGCCTGACTTTCATGCTACCATCAGCTCCGCACGAAAATAATCGAGAATGATTATCGATGTGTAACTGGGTGACTCCTTGACCAATGTTCTTGAAGAAACTGCTACGAGCATGTTCTGCTGGTAGGGATAGAAGGACATTTGGAACCGTCACACCCCAGATCTACAAAACAAAATAAAAATTAATTGCAATGAGATTAACTCTTATATTTTTATTACATAAGAAATTTCCGATCAAGTTAGAGAAAATTTGAAAATGTGTCGTTTTTTATACTAGAATTAAATCGTCATCCACTGATAAAAACTAGTTAAAAACTTCAGTTGTACTACAGCTCCCGAATAGTTGGACCTCCAATTAAATTAGTTTGTTTTTCCAGTCGATCATGTCCTTGACAACTGTTACCAATATGCCGCGCTAATCCTCGTGCCCTTATCTATGTCTTTTTTTGTACATCTTTTTCTAATTCCAATATGCAGCGATATCGTTTGTCTGAGGGATAGTTCTCACTTTTGGCAAATGTTAAACATAACTTGGCCTACTTATTTTTTTGAAAAATGGTACAAACATTCCCTCTTATCGGTATATTTCTTAGTCACTGCATTGCATATATCTTGGAGATAGTTCAAGTTTTCGATATATGTGTCAGCGCGGGTAGGATTTGGTTGATATATTGGCAGTTTGGTTTCTTGGCCTAAGTTTCTCTTCTTTATATGGTTACTCTACCAAAAGCAACACCTATTCACAAGCACTATCCTTCATTATAGAATGGGAGTTAACAATGGTTCCTTCGTTGAGGAGTTAACAATGGTTCTGGGAAAACCTAAGTAGACAAATTTGTTTAATAGCTCAAATTGTAATCATCCATATTGAACTTTTGACCAGTGCTTATAGCTTTAGCTTTGCTTTTAGGGATCGATGTAAATACGTTGTCTTTCGTTTAATTTCTTGTGAGGTTAATATTATTGCGAAACAGACATACTACCATATATAGAACAAAAAAGACTAAAGTGGTATGAACATGTAAGAAGAACTAGCGACAGCAGATGGATAAAGAGAATAACCGAATGGAGAACTATAGAAAGGAGGAAAAGAGGACGACCCCGAAGATCCTGGAGGAACGAAGTAGACGACGCCATGAGTAAGAGAGGCCTAAACGATGGAGAATAGAACAACAGAGAGAGATGGAAACGGTTGAGCGAGGGAAGGCAGTGAATACTGTAGAATCCCTATATATATATATATATATATATATATATATATATATATATATATATATATATATATATATATATATATATATATAAATTTACAAAAGGAAAATCCCTTTTTTCCAATATATCGAAAACTGTTAGATATTTTATATTGAAAATGGACATGTGTGCCCCATAAAAAACTTATAGGGGTTTTGTTGCCTTCAACCCCCAAATGTTTGTGTACGTTCCAATTAAATTATTATTGTGGCGCCATTGGTTAAACACAATGTTTTTAACACATTTTGCCTCTTAATACTTATTAGATAAGCCAGTTTATATCGAGATGAGACTTCTTTTTTCTTATGTTTCAAAAATTCTGCAGTTGGCTGTATGACATTTGTTGCTGTTGTGTAGGAATACTAGTCAGTAATAACTATTCCAATTATTGTGCATTTAAGATTATTAAGAAAAACTAAATTTTCTATTACAATGGCGTACACGTTTTCAGAAATGGCGGATACATTTAATTCTGGGTAAGTTTGAGCAGGCTAAATTAGGGTTTTAGATAATTATTGGGAATGCCAAGGGAATATGGCAGCAGCTGCAAGGCGTTATGCGGAAAAATATTCTAATCAAAAACGGTAAATTTTAACGGTAAACACTCGGAAATGTCAATTTTATTAATCGTGTTTTGGGGGTCGTGAAGGGGCCGTGATGCGCCTATTGGTCACCCAGAGGTGCAGATCTTAACCCAATATACTTTTGCATCTGGGGGTTTTATAAAATGGGCGTATATTCTGTAGCAATTATAAACGAACAACACCTAAGGAATAGAATCATGGAAGCTGCAAATCGATTTCGTCAGAAGTCCAGAATTTTTCAAAATATTCAATTTTCCTTTTTAAAACGTTGACGAATGCGTAGTCAAGAAAATGGAGGTCATTTTGAACATTTGTAAAATCCATCACATATTTGTAAGTGGTTAAGTAAGATTATAGAGACCTGGTAATAATATGAACATTTATTTATAATTAAAATTTTGTTAGATACTCAGAAATGTTGAAACATATAAAAAAAGAAGCCGCATCTCGATAAAAACTAGCTTATCGAAAAAGTATTAAAAGGCAAAATGTTTTAAAAACATGGTGTTTAACTAATGGTGCCATAATAATAATTTAATTGGAAAGTACACATACATTTCGGGGGGTTTAAGGGAACAAAATCCCCATAAACTTTTTATAGGGTGCATAAATTTCACAGATATTTTTTAAGATGTTCCTGCCATAAGAAAACCACATGTTTATTTTCAATATAAAATTTCTCATAGTTTTCGATATACAGTAGAACCCCTCTCGTCCGCCCTCGGATAGTCCGACGCTCCGGGTAATCCGACCTGCTTGGCTTCGCGGAAATCCCCGGCGGTCGATTTGTTTACGACGAAAATTTCTCCGAAAATCACAATCCATTCTGTCAGTATTATTTCGAACTTTGTGAGTTAAAGTGTGTACATTATTTTCAACATGTCAGGAGCAAAACGTAAACACGTTACGCGTTCGTTAAGTGAAAAACTTGCAGTGCTTCAAAGGCTGGACAAAGGTGAATCACTACAAAAAATTGCCAAGGAACTGAATGTAGGCGTTACGACTATTAAGGATTGGAGAAAAAATCGAAAAGAAATTGAATCACATACAATGACGATAGTAGATGGAGAAAACGCTCTTAAAAAGCGAAAAACATTAAAAAAGCCTAAACGTGAACTGCTTGATAGTGCTCTATTAATGTGGTTCAGTCAAGAAAGAAGGAAGGGAACTCCGATATCTGGCCCAATTATAAAAGAAAAGGCAATAATTTTGCACAAAAAACTAGAAGTCGGAAGTGAATTTAAAGCCAGTGAAGGCTGGATTGATCGTTGGAAAACCCGTCATGGTATCCGGTTTGTCTCAATTTGTGGTGAAAAATTATCTGCTGACGTCGAGGCGGCTAAGGAGTTTTCTGTGAAGTTTCAACAAATTGTAAAAGAAAATGAACTGTTACCTTGCCAAGTCTATAACATAGACGAGACAGGCCTAAACTATAAAATGCTTCCAAACAAAACCTTAAGTGCGTCAAATGAAACCGTAGCGGGAACGAAACGCATGAAAGATAGGCTAACTGTTGCTCCTTGTAGCAATGCTGATGGAAAACACAAGCTTTCGCTGTTTGTCATAGGCAAATCTAAGAAGCCCAAGGCTTTCAAAAACATAAACTTATCATCCGTGCCGGTTTATTATCGCAACCAAAAATCTGCTTGGATGGACTGCAATCTTTTCAAATCTTGGTTTTTTGACGAGTTTGTGCCATGTGTTGAGAAGGACTTGACGAAAAAAAATCTTCCTGTTCGAGCTCTACTGCTATTAGACAACGCACCATCGCACCCTTCTGAGGAAGATTTAGTAAAAGGGAATATAAAAGCTATCTTCCTCCCACCAAATGTCACATCACTTATCCAGCCTATGGACCAGGGCGTGATAGAATGTTTTAAAAGGCGTTATCGCCGAAAATACATAAGCTCGATTTTAGAAAAATCCGAAGAAGGATGTGATATTTTCCAAGCCATGAAATCACTCAACATTAAAGATGCTATCTATACAATGGCTGAGTCTTGGGCAGAACTAAATCCTGACACGCTAAGAAAATCTTGGCGTAAGCTTTGGCCAGAAGTTATGATCGAAATTGACCAGGTCGAAGATGAGCAAAACGACGTGCAGGAAATCGTTACCAATCTTCAGACCCTGGATGCAAATATACCTGCTAGTGAAGTTGAGGAGTGGATTGAACAATGTGACAAAAACTGCGAAACCAGTGAAGTGCTGAACGATAACGAAATTGTTGCCGCTGTTATGGAACGTGACGGTGACGGAATCGTGAACTCAGAATCCGACAGTAATGATGATGACGAGCCTCCTGTCCGGATTTCACACACCGATGCCAAGAATGCTTTTGAAATTGGCCTTCAGTACATTGAGCAGAACTCAGCATCAACACCGATGGACATCGTGTGGATGAAAAAATGGAGGAACATTGCAGCTAAATCCAGAATTTCATCTTGTAAACAAAAATCTATTACTGATTTTTTTACTAAGTAGGCCTACATAGGTAAGCACTAATTTCTATGCTACCTTTTTTGACATTATATATTTACATACATATTTAATAAATAATGTACAAACAAAAGCTTTCTTGTATTTTATTGAAATATAATTATTTATTATATCACTGTAGAGAATAATACAGTCGTTTTTTAAAAACACATACATACGTCATACACAATGACTTTTTCTGATAATCCGATCTTTCTTGCGTTCCGACCATACTGCTAGTCCCGAGGGTGACGGATTAGAGGGGTTCTACTGTATTGAAAAAACCAATTTTCATTTTGTAACTTCAAAGGACTGTAATTTTTTTTTATGTGCACATTTGTACTAAGGTAAGTTAGGTTCAATTGAACTATTTGTGGTCCTAGAATATGTGATTTAATTTATGCCATACCTTTTTGTTACACCATATATTGTAAATCTTTTATAAGCATTTAAAATAAGTTCTGGTGCATACCTCACAAAACTGTTGATTTTACCTTTTTTTTTAAATGAATTTATACTAACCTTAATATCTCCATCGGCAGATCCAGTGGCGAAATAGTCTTCGTGAGGGTCGATGGCTATACATTTTACAGCGCTTTCGTGAGCTTGGAATTTGTGCCTTATTGCCTTGGATCGGACGTCGATGAGACAGACATCACCCTTTTTACCAGCCGATATTAGAACCTGGTGCTGTGGGGCAAATACTAAACTGCCGGCACCTTGATCGTGGCAGGTGAACGGCATTACTAACGCCTTTCCGTGCGGAAGAATCGAGTCCCAAATGCAGACGTTTTTACTCTCGGAACTGTGTCCAGCTAAAATTATATTGACATTTTAAAGATGTGAAGGTTATACATAGTTAATCCAGTGTTGACAATATTAAATAAAATAAACTGCGGTAACATTGTCCTTCAAGGAAACTTAAGTCAATATTGGAAACAAGCTATAAAACAAAAAGTTATGTAAGTTATGTATCACACCATAACTTTTAAACTGACGGCAATAAATTATGAACTGTTTATCGTAATTGAAGAATAAAACTCTAGCTTCATTGTTTTTTTTATTTGTTTTTGTTGTTAAATCTCGGTTCTAAAATTTTGAAGGGTATCCGATATGAAATTGAGGGAGTGAAATATTTTAATTTTGATATTGTGATTAAATTTAAAAAGAGCTTTTCTGTGTAAATAAAACTTAGTTTTTTTGTCTAAACAGCCTATTTTAATAGCGTTCAGAATCAGGTGCAGAACTTGTACTCGAGGTTCCCAAAATGTGGTATATAGCTACTCGATGCAAAACAAGTCTAAGATCGACTGCCAACTAACCAATTACCAGCAGATGGAAATGGAGATATTTTTGGAAAAGTAAGGTAAGAATTGGTATAACTTTGTGCAAACAGATAATACCAGGAGAAAGAGGACGAAAGTTGCAATCACAGAACAGAAAATGTTCACACAATAGTAACAAAAGGTAGGTAGGTAGTAGAAGTCCCATGTTTTAGGATTGCCTCACTTATAGATAACACGCTCTCGAACAGGAACTTTCCAAGTGATTATGGAAAATTCCAAAAGTGTAATTTTAGTGTTAGTCCAAAAATTAAACAAATTTTGTTTTTTTTGTTACTTGGTGAAAAATTCTTTTATTTAATTTTATCTGGCTTGTTCATATTGATAACACTGGGGAACAATTTGAAACACACTTTCTGTTGAGTTAAATTTTTTAGCTATTATATTTGTTATATTTTTTAGCTGTTTTCTATACAATTAGGCATGCTGGTTTCAAAACTGTTTTTAGTTTTCTTCTATCACGTCACGTTCGTTTTCTAGGTAGGAAGGGCGCATGTTGGTGGGGGGAATGACGCGCTAATAACTGCAACTGGGCTAGACTTACCTGTTCACTTCAGTTACGTCTGTTATACTGTGGTGAAACGTGTGTTAGTTAGCAGTATTTAGTATTTCGTTACTGAAGTAGAACTACTTATTGTGTTTAAGCTGAAACGTTTCCTTATGGCTACCTCTGCTCCTACACGTCGTAAGTGCGAAAACAGCCCCGATTCGTTTTGTTATATATGTAGCAGTTTTACCATTCCCAGTCAAAGGACAAACATCAGTACATTTGTCAGACAAGCATATTTTGCCTATTTTAAAGTGAAACTTGGTGATCAATGTAAACAGTGTGTTGAGTATATCTATGATTTGGCGTGAGCGCAAAGATCATTCAAGTGATTGTTACTTTTGTATAGTGGAAACATCAGGATATAACAAGAAACAAAATGTAAGATAGAGTATCCTAGTTTACTGTCAGCTATACGCCCAGTGCCGCATTCAGCCGAAATGCCCGTGCCAGTTTTCAATGAATTTCCCTCTTTGGAAGAAGGGGAATACGGATATGGTGCAGATGAAGGCGACTCCAACAATGAAGAATTTGGAAATTTGAAGATGTCTCCGTACGTAAGGGATTCGAGCAGCAAGAGTTAAATGATTTGGTACGAGATTTGGGACTATCCAAAGAAACTTCAGAGCTCTTAGCATCACGACTCAATGAGAAAAACTTGCTTGAAAAGGGAGCCAAGGGCATTTCTGCAATATTTTCAAAGTGATGGTGGATTTGTCTTTTGCCATATTGTAAGTGGTTTAGTGAAAGAATTGGGAATTTCAAGGTATAACGCAACTGACTGGCGACTGTTTATAGATAGTTTAAAGCGGAGTTTGACGTGTGTTATCCTCCACAATGGACATTTATTTGGTTTAGTTCCAATTGGCCATTCAGTTTGTTTGCGTGAAGAATATGACGACATAAAGAAAGTCATTGATCTGTTGCAAAATCACATGCACCAATGGATCATTTGTGTTGACTTTAAAATGGTCTGCTTCCTACTTGGTACGTGGATACACGAAGTATTTCTGCTTTTTGTGTATGTGGGACAGCAGAGCTCGTGCGTAACATTGGGGGCAGCCGAATTGGCCGCCAAGACCGGACCTGAGACCTGGTGATCCAAACATTGTACATCAGCCACTTGTCGACAGAAAGAATATTACATTTCCATCTCTGCATATAAAATTGGGTCTCATGAAGCAATTTGTTAAAGCTTTGCCAACTGAACGAGACTATTTCAAGTATCTCGTGTCGAAATTTTCTAGCGTGTCATTTAAAAAGATGAAGGCCGGTGTTTTTGATGGTCCATAGATGCGGCAACTTCTTGCAGATGAACATTTCGTGGTAACAATGTCAAAAATTGAAAAGAATGCGTGGTTGGCATTCAAAAACATTGTTAAAAACTTTCTTGAAAATACACGAGCATTGAATTACGCCGACATTGTCCAGCAACTCTTGGAGAGCTCATAAAAGCTAGGTTGCAACATGAGCATTAAAGTGCATTTTTTACATAGCCACCTTGCTAATTTCACGGACAGTCTTGGTACGCTGAGTGATGAGCAGGGTGAGCGTTTCCATCAAGATTTAAAGGTCATGGAAGCACGGTATCAAAGTAGATGGGACATACATATGATGGCTGACTATTGTTGGAGCATCAAGTGCGAACATACACAAACTGAACACACCAGAAAAAGATATAAACGAAAATTTTTGTCTTAATTTGTAAGTACTGTTCATTAATTAAACAATTTTATTTGTATGAACTCGATTTAACTTACATTAATTATTTTGTAAACTGTAGATTTGATACGACGACAAAAATTAGTAGAAAACAAGTGTCAGATCTACCTCAACAAAAAATGTGTTCCCCAGTGTAATTCTTTGTTCAACTTCAGATTTGCAGATGAGACCATGATACTATGATTAAGAAGATAAGATATTGCGCATAAGTCGTGACGTAATTGGAGACCTGTACGTTCGTAATGTCAGTTTTTTGTATGTGTCAATAAATAATCTTTAATAAATAGTTTGGAAATATCCTTTTGTGTACGCTTATTGTAATTATTAAACCTTTTTTTAATATTATTATTTTGCTAATCGAATAATTTCATCACAGAATGCATAAAAATCCCATTTAACTTTAACAAGAATTCAAATTCTGGTCTCCAATGACGGCATGCGCGAACACGACCGATTTTGTGCTACATGAAGATCCTATCTTGTTATTCATAGTATCATGGATGAGACTATCCTAATCGCGGAGACTATGCAATACTTACATACACTTCTGGTAAGAGTAAAATATGCTAGCGAACAACGTGGCCTAACACTGAACGTTAAAAAAACGAAGTTTATGAGAATTTCAAAAGCATAACGAGAAAAATTATATGCAAGAGGAGAGTCGGTAGAAAAAGTAAGCCAATACAAATATCTGGGTATTATTGTTAATGAGAATTGTACAGACTATACAGAAGAAATAAGAATGAGAATTGGACAAGCTAGAGAAGTGGCTTATAAGTGAAAGTAAGAATATTGTGCTCATACGTATTTTCAGTGTTTCTCTATGAAATTGATTAGTAATCAGCTATAAGCATTTGAGATGTGGATCTAACGATGAGCATTAAAAATAAGTTGGGTGGACAGAGTAACAATGAATGAAAAAAGAAAAATATATACTAAATACAATTAAGATAAAGAAATTATAATATCAAGATCATGTGATGGAAGAAGATAAGCATTTATTATTCCAGATGATAATACAAGGAAAAGTACAAAGAAAGGGAAGA